>NW_009635296.1:0-8547 GCF_000690535.1 Cariama cristata
TTGGGTATTAGGAAGAATGTCTTCACCGACAGGGTTGTCATGCACTGGAAGAGGCTATCTGGGGAAGCGGTGGAGTTCCCATCCTTGAAGGTATTTCAAAGACGTGTAGATGTGGTGTGTAGGGACGTGGTTTACTGCTGGGCTTGGCAGTGCTAAGTTAACAGTTGGACTCAATCTTAAAGGTCTCTTCCGACCTAAATGACTGATTCTATACTCCACTCAGTTTTCATTATTACCTTGTTTGTTAATCGCTACGGGTAAAGAGGCCATCCTGCTTGTAGCTTAAATTCATAATGGCAATTGCTTCTTTGTTTGGACCTCTGTGGATCTTTCTTTTAACTAACTCAAGCAGATTGTGTCTAAATAGCATTTTTTTAAATACAGCCTCTCTGTTGGCCAGCATGGTTGAAACACTTTGTAGTTAGTATGTCTGAGTTACTGCAACATCTTTCTCTGTCCTTGACAAATGTGAATTTGGCCTCTTTGTGTGTGTTAAGGAGTGCAGCTGAGGGATTACTTTCCTAGCGTGGCGCTTGCAGTGTAGCCTGATTGCTTGCGTCCTTTCACTCGACGTAAAAACAATTTGTTTGAAGTGATACAGAAAAGAGGAAGAAGTGCTTTATGATTTGCCTATACTGTGTCTCATTAGTACTTGGGTACTATGGAAATGTGATTCCCATTCTGATTGTCTGTTGCTGCCTGTTTCTTTTAACAAGATACTTGCAGAGAGCATGAGCGGGCTTATTCAGTGCTGCCGTGCACACCTGGGACGAAACGCCCATAAACATCGACTTGACAGCATCTTTGGTTTCCTTCAGATTTCCTGTTTGGCTGCTAGATTTTGGCTTGGGGTTTTTTGTTTGTTTTGTTTTGGATTGTGTGATGACTCCATAAGATACTTATGTAGTTATTTTCTGGAATGCCCACCTATATGTTTGACATTTATTCCCTTGTCTCTACATCACTTCATACTTAGATTGTAAGCTCTTTAAGGGCAGGATAGTCTTAAATTTCTAATGGTACATTCCCCTTGGTACAGTGGGTCATAGACTGGGGATTCCGTGTGCTATGCTAATAAAAATAACTAATTATTACTTTTTTTTTTAAATACAGTTCATAGAGGGGCCATTTGAAGAGTATTTAAAATGTTTGGAAAATCCACAGGTATGTTAACTTTGATTTATAATAGAAAACAGCACTTTTGTTGAAGTTGATGGCTAATTGGATTTCTTTTTTTCTCACAAATGTTTTTGACTGAGCTTCAGAGATCTTTGGATTATGTAAATATATACTTTTATGTGTGTACTCAATTGTAAAATGATTTGGGCAATTTTTTTTGTGTCTTGATTTAAACCTGTTATTCCTCAAAATTGTACCCAAACGTTTCTAGCCTCCTCAGATGCCTACAAACATAGCATGGTTAGCTGTTTCTTGAAGAGGGCCTTGAATAAAGGTCTGAAAGTTTAGGTGATGAAAAGATAGCTACTAATGTGAGGGATGTTATGAACAGTAGCGGCAGACTCTTACGAAGACACTGATTAGAAGCAAAGTTATTGTTATCCCCACCCCCCAATTTAATTTTAGTATTTTTATTAGGGAGTTAACAGTTTGTGTTAGCTGAGGGTGGGGGGAGAGGACTATCTAGTGCAACATTGCGAAATCTGTTTATTTTTTTTAAGCATTTGTGCATAAATTTTATTAAACTTTTGCCTCCTAGAAATTAAAACATGATTTTATTTTTTTCCCCAGCTGCCATGCCTACACCATCCCTAGTTAGAATGGCTAACCAGATGGTTCTTTAAATCAGTTTCTAGAATGAATGTTGGAAGGGGGGAAAAAAGTGGGTGTTAGTCTGTTCTGCTTCTGTCCTGCTTTGTTTATTCCACGATTTTTAATTGCAAAGCTTTGTCAGTCAAATCCCAAGGTTGTATGCTATACTAAATGGTAAATCATGCTGTTTTCCAGTAGAACTTATGCTGCGCTAAACTATACCAATGTAAATGGTTTACAGCACTGCACTATGTGTATAGAAAATGTCTTTCATACATGTTTGCTAATGTTTAAAAAAATCTTTTTGATAAAATAATACAGTGGCTTTTTTACAGGATCAGAGAAATTAATATTAAATTATTCTATATTTTAAGTGTCATGAGAATTAAAAAAATTATTTTAAAATCAGACTGCAACAAATTCCTACCCCAAACTTAATTTGAGTTGTTTCTAATTTATTAGAATTAAAAAAAAAAATTAAAAAACCCCAAACCAAAAATGAGGAAGATCTAGTCACATCATACTAGAGCACTACACAGCGGTTAGGCTAGCAATGGAAGCAACAACTTTTACTCTTCTTATGATTTGGGTCTGGATTATGGTATTAATGACACTTCAGTGTTTGACAGCTTTAAAGGGCAGACTTTTGGTCTGTCTTGGTACTGGTGCACAGCTGCTTGCATGAGAAATGCAACTATCCCAGATTTATTTTGGCTGTTTGGAAGTGGTCTCTGTTGGAGCACTTCACAAGACCATGTCAACATGTTTGAACGGAATTTATCTGTGTTTTAGGCATGAGAGTTAACCCTCGAGGTTCTTTTTCATCTTTTTCATCTATAGCCGAAGGCCCACAAAAGCAGACAGTTTTGAAGGTAGAGAGTAAGATTTTTAAAAGTACTTGGTAGATTTGACACATTTTTCAAAAATCACTTTTGAAAAACTAGACCGCTGGTTGTTTAAGTTTAGCAAAAGAAAAAAACCCAAACCCTAACTATATCACCTTTCAAAATCTTACCCTTTAATGGTAGATCTGAATTTATGTGATTGTTTTTAGTTCTCTCAGTTTTCATACAGTTCCATTTTTAGTTTGGGACAAAATCCTTCTACCTTGTACCTCTTAACCACCTTTCTGGAATAGTTATTTAAAAAAAACTTCAAATACAATGAAAGTGCCTTGGCTGAACTCCAGTCTGAGTGTTAATATGTTTATTTTTGACAATGATTTCTTGCTTCTCTTGTTTTGCACATGAGGAAGTATAATAATTGTGTGTTTGAACTTAATTTTATTTTTTTAATACAGGAATGGGTTGGACAAGTAGAAATAAGTGCCCTTTCTCTTATGTACAAGTAAGAAAACCTTTAAATATGTTTTTATTATTATTGAGATCAGTTCAGTTGTTTTGTTAGTGAATCAGTTGGAATAGCAAAGATGGAATTGTAATTTTCTGGAGAACTTCATAAAACATACAAATATGCTTTGAAAATTGTAGTTGTCAAGGTATTAAATAAAAATAGGAAAGTGAGCTTTGAAAATGACATTTAATCTGGAGTTCGAATACAGGTTTGTGATAATGTCATGCATCTCACCTGCCCAACTAGTTGTGGGTAGTCATAAAGTTTGTATTTTGTTAATTTTCCTATCTTAATTTTTCTGTTAGAATTGCTTTTCTTCCTATTTCTCACCAAGGCTTTAATATTAACCCTATTGCTAAGTTGAGGGCAGTACCCATCTCTTCACCGCATTTGTACAGAGCTAGTAATGTAGCTTAGTGGTATGAGTATTGTAGGCTGTGTGCTAGAAAGCCATTCTCACACCTCCCCTGGTTTGAAGTTGTGAGAACTGCAGAGTTGAACACTCAGGGATTGTTACAGCCATACTTGTTTTGGGAAGACTGGCTTCTATTAAAAGGGCAATTTAAAGGCTCTGGGAAAGTAGGAATGGTGATGGAGGTAGGAGGAAAGAGTTCCTTCCCTTCCTGCATGGTGGCAGACTGCAGGAAAGCAAAAATATGAATTTCCTGTTCTGTGCCAACTGGAGAAGTGAGAGACTTTCAGACTTCTCAAGCATAGGATAGAAATGCAGTATGAATAGTTGTCTTTTAATTTTCACTCCTCAGATCTGTTTGAAGTGTAACTTCGTTATTTAGTAAATTTTCCTTGCCTCCCTGAAGCAGGTGGGTCTGAGCTATGAAATTCTTTTCCTCTCAGAATTGCTTTTTCTGAGTTGTTGTAGACACTTTGGTGGTTCTTTTTCTTTTGAATCCAAAAACTACACCTTTGAATATACATAATCGTTTTGCAAGACTGAAAACTTGTGCTTGTGTGAGCAAGGAAGAAGTTGAAGGAAGCGATAGGTTGCTGAGCGAGCATTCAAAGGGAGGATTATGGATAAAAGAGGGAGAAAATAATTACATTTAAGATTGTGACAGAGATTATAGCAGAAAAACAAGTAGCAAAGATTGATAGTCTTTCAGTTTTTAGAAAATAAAAAACCAAATAGCTTGTCATGTCGGTATCACCTGTGGATTTTCATGTGTTTGTCACTTTATATCTAGTTCAACTTTTTATGCCTTTTAATCTAATAAACTAAAAAAAGAATTATAAGTGTGGAATGTAAACTTTAAACTTGCTCAACTGTAGTAGCCCAGCTCTTCATTATGGTATTTTTAATCTTAAATGTAATGAAGTACCCAAACTTAGTTTGCAGTGACAAAAATTTCCTAAACCTCTTTTGAAAAACTATACTAGACAGATACCCTTGACGGTGAGTAGATGCCAACACTGCAGTGGCACACTGTCTGCTGGTTCGGTCCAAACTTCCCAAAAAGTTCGTTTCCATTCTTTTGGATGAAGAGACAATGGAGGGGTTTCTTTGCCACTTTAAATCCAGCAGTTTGAGTCTAAGAAACACAATGTGGTGTTAGACTCCATGCTTCGTGAAGTCTTTATCCAAAGAGAAAGGGAGGCTGAGCCCTCTAAATGCCTTTTTTTGCAGTGTATTATCCATTTTGAAATGCAGGAAAAGATTCTTCTCGCTCTATATTAAAAAAACTGAGACGTGGAGGGCATGATTTTCAGAGGTGCTGGAGACAGTATGTGATCCTCAGGCATGTGATGCTGCTGATGGTCAGTGGGGCTTTTGGCATGCTCCTTAGCACGCTGTGGCAGCTGGGCCACGATTTGGGAGCAGAAGCGTTGTGTGGACCCTTCTGAGCTTGAGAACTTGGTCTGGGAGGCAGGAAGAGTTTCTGAGCACGAACATGGGCTGTTCTGTTAGCTGGCCTCCATGCCCAGAAGGGTTCTTGCACGCATGTAATCAGTCTGCTAGTACATATTTAGCCTAAGCCATTGCTCACTTTCTGGAAACTTCCCACCGTTTCCTGTCTCTGTTCATAAAACCAACCTTCTCTTCGTTCTGGTGGATTTCCAAATGGCAAAGTGTAATGAATTTTTCCAGGACTAGGGAGTCATCTTTCTAGACACAACTCCAGAAAGCGGTATCTGGAAATTTGTTTTACTTGTCATTGGCTCTGTGCTTGTTGTGCTGGCACATCTTACTCTAGTATATTCTTTCATGAACGTAAGCCTTTTTTTGACCAGTGAAAGTTGTATTCATCTTCTTCAGTATTCCTTTCCACTAGGTATTTTCTGTGGGTATGTATGTTCCTTGAACTTGACTTGAATATTTGAATTTTTATTGATACTAATTTTTAAATGACTTCTTAACTGCTACTTTTTTCTCAGGAAAGATTTCATAATATACCGGGAACCAAATGCTTCTCCTTCACATGTAACTGAAAATGGCTTTTCCGATAAGGTAAAAAAAATTTCATGACTATTGTGAAAGGCTGAATTAAGACTACTTTAAAAGTAGTTTCATGCGAGTTCTATTATTCAACACAATGAAATGTTCTGAGGATTTAATTGTAACAATTTCAACAATTTCTTTTCTACATATTTAAGACATCTGTTAATATATGTAGCACTTCTTTTTAAATAGATGGTGCATATTTGGGGTGTGATATATCTTATTAGTAATGTAAAATTCTCTAAAAATCAATTTACAAGCACTAACTTGCATAGCTACCCCTGTCATAAATTCTTTTTGACTTTCAGTCAAATTCTTTTTGGTTTAAAGGATATCCATTAAACTTCTTGATCGTTCTATTGATACTTTGAGATCCTGAGGGAGAACGAAACACATTGGTACATTAAACTGAATTTAAAAGGTAGTGCTCATATGAAAAATCAAGTGAGATGCAAAACCTAAAATATGTGTGGGTTTTTTAATAGGTGTTGCTGTGCTTCTCAAATGGAAACCACTATGATATTGTTTATCCCATAGAGTATTCAGAAAAGGCTGCTCTGTGCCAGTGTAAGTATTATGTTGGTTAGTTAAAAGCATGTATTTTTACCAAAAATCTTAAAACGATCACTGTCAAGTTTCAGGAAAAGGCTCTGTATGAAAGTTTATTATGGTCATTCTTTAGTAGCTTAGTTTTCTGTTTGAATTGTCAATGACTGTATGATTTTGCGAGAGCATGAATTCTTACTGTGTCCTGACTCAGCGGATTAAATACCAAGGGAAGACTTATCTGCCTCTTTGAGTCTGGGTGGTCTAATGTGCACAGAAAGTGTTGGTGTACTAATTTGTGTTCTATTGTGTTGTCTTTGGTCAGCATTCTGGTTTTAATGGTGTATTTCAGACTATGATAGCAAAGTAGTTTTTTGCATGAAAATTATCCTTGCATGTGTATCTTGTCACAGAAATTAGAGGGGTTGCACGTGCAAAAAAGAACTGTCTTCATGGATTATTGTTTTCTTTACTAGATTGCAGAAATGTCCAAAGGTCCTTATCAGGTTTGATGGGTCACTGTGACAATCCCTACAAGGTTTCTAATTCTTCATGAAATATCTGCCTATGTGCAGAGTTACAAGGCTAAGGCCAAATTTGCCTATCAAGAGACCTGATATCTAGTAGTTTAATGCATACCCATTAAGCCATAGTAGCTGCAGCTGGTTTTGCTTGTAATGCCTTTACTCTTTCAGTTAACACATCAAAATGCTTGCTTGCTTTGATTGAAGTAATTTGAAATGCATCTGTAACGGTGGTATAAAAACCTCATTTACCTTGTAATTGATTTTGCCCTTCCACTTTTTCTTCCTCTTCCCCAGCTCTGCTGTATGAATTGCTTTATGAGAAAGTGTTTGATACAGATGTAAAGAAAATCATAGCAGAACTTAGTGCTGTTGGTGTGACAGAGGAAAGTAACGGTAGCAGCGGAGTATCAGCTTCAGATTCAGAAGATGACAACTACAGGTAAAAAGAACTTAAAAGTTAACGTAAGATGCCTGTGAGCAATACGTGTTACATGAGTTTTCTGAATTTCTGGTGGGTGGTGATATCTAACAGTTAGGGTTGAAAAGCTTTACAAATTACTAAGAAAAGAAACTCAAAAAGGTAAGGTTAGAACTATGAAGGAATGAAATGTGTAATCTTCCCTGTACTTAAGGACAGGGTTCTGGTTCCTCTGTTTTTTCCTGCAGTCTAGCTTTGGTTCTCTTTACATAATGGACTATTGCCATTGCAACACATCCCTCTTCCTGTTTAAAACAACAGAATCCCCTGGGAGAGCTGTCAGTGTGCCAGTCTGGCACGGTAAACGCCATGAGAATTACTTGGCTTGCTCTTGCAACTGAGTAGAGTTACAGGAATCTAATCCAACTTGTGTTTCTTCCACATCTGGGGGTTGAAATGTCTGCTGGAGATGTAGCTAATGGAGAAGTACAGATGCAGCTTGCTTCATTTTGTTCCTTGATCTTTGTGAACTGATTGTATTTGTGGGTTGTATTCCCTTTGCTGGATCTGGGTGCTTTAGCTAGCTTTGAGATTTTGACCTTCCTTTTGCACAGGAAGCCTTTCACAGTGCTGTTTTTGCATTTACATATTGGCAGTTTTATTTCTGTTTAACACTGTTCTTAAAACCCTGGCTTGTGTGAAATTCCATTGAAGCCATGGTGATTATGTAATATTAGTGCATCGTGTCCCCTCTTGATGCTGAACGTCATTAAAGTTCTTTTCTAGGGGCTCTGCTGTAGTCTGTGTGGCATGTGGCAGACGAAATTCTTTGAGATGTTGGGAGCTGATTTTTTTTCCTTAAGCTGGAAACAACAGAATGGAAGATGATGGAAGTCACCACAGAAAGAAAACCGATTTCTGGGAAAGGGATTAGCTTCCCTTCTTGTTTGCAAAAAAAAATACTAGGGAACATTTCCAATTAAAATACAAAGTGTTTCTGCTCGGGGAACAATTATTGTAGTTAAATGTCAGAGAGTGGAAACCTTCTTTATTCCTTTCTGTTCTTGGAGCTTTCCTTGGCTTTGTATACGGTAGCATTACCCTGTATCTTTGGGATTAATAAGAAAATATACTGACAACCTCCATTTACAAGGGTGCTACGGAGGTCATATACTCACTCGAGACTGGCAAACTGAATGTTACTGATTTAAACCGTATGTCTTATCACGCAAGAGCTAGTGTGTGTAACTCTTGACCTAGTTAACACAAATTACAAACACTTTGCTGTGTTTATGAAGTCTTAAATTTTTTGCTTGTCTTTAAAGTTGACTTCAGCTTGTTTCATTACCTAGTTTTTCAGACGATCTTTTTCAGTTTATAAATGTGAACTTTTCAGTTACGTTGTTATTAAATGTAATAGTTTATTTTTGTTCTTGGGAGATGTTAGTGCTGATAGTTGCTTAGAACTGCTGTAGGGA
>NW_009635296.1:8581-44635 GCF_000690535.1 Cariama cristata
TGCTGTGGAAAGTAATTTTCCAGCTGCCAGGTGTAGAAAATAAGCGTAAATTAGAGTACCTGATGCCAGTTAACTTTGGTTTTGAATTCTGTGGGGTTTTTTTTGTCTACTCTTGCTATATTTTCCTTGCATAGTTGCAAAAATTTTAGAGGAATTTTTTGTTTCTCTTGCCTGCTCCTGCCCCCTTTTTTTTTAAGTGATGGCTAAGTAAGTACACATAAGTTAGAATTCCTGAAACTTGTACTTAAACCCAAAAATCTTATTTTTAGCTTTATATGATATAGGAATGTACTTGTTGTTTTAGGCAGCTTTTTCATTTTAAGAGATGAAGATGTTCTGTGGTATGCTTATTGTGGAAAAACATGTAGAGAGAGGTAGTTTCAGTGTTTTTATCCACTTCTAAGATGTTTCTTACCTGATTTCCAGGCCTTATTAATACTATATTGCCACAACTCACTTCTGTCCTTTTGCAGAAGTAAAGCTACAACAGTTAGTGATATGAATGGATTGAAATCTCTTTCTGGCAACAAGGTATTTATATGTTAAGATCTATTTTCTTCCTAATAACTTGTACTCTGCTATATTTTTCAGTGTTTAATGTTCATGAGAGAATCTTGAGTTTCTAGTTTTCTTAACATGTAATATCTTAACAACTACTTATTTCTTTGAAAAGTAATGTTTGCTTTTGATGTGCCAAAAGGTGGATAGTGTCCTTTTTAATGCTGCTTAATTCTTAATTTTGTTCTGGTATGGTTAAAAGAACACCGTTGAATTACTTATTTTTTTTTTAAAGGTCTTTATGCTTTATGTATATTCAGCTTCTTTATATTTCAGTTTAAATGTTAAACACTGTGATTGAAAAATGGAAAACTGTACATCTTTATGTAGTTGACCATTTAGCACTTTGTTCTGTTTCATACAGCACCTTAAGAGCAATGGGAATCCTACCTTGTTGGTCTTACCTAAAAAAGTTCTTAAATCACTCAATCCATCAGTTTACAGAAATGTTGAATACGATGTTTGGCTCCAATCCAAATGGGGTAAGTAACCGAATACTTGAAAGTTCCAGCTTTTGCAAGCTGATGTGTAAAGTGAAGCCCTCTTGAACTGTGGTGCAGATGGCAGTTTGGGTTTAGGCAGTGGGGTCTTCCTCACGTGGATCAGTGTGCAGATTTGGGGCCTGAACTTCTGGTTTGCATTTTTACTGCATCAAGAAAGTAACTCTTTTGGTGTATTTAAACTAACAGTATATTACTGCTAATGTATTTACAGATCAGCAAAAACAAGATTTTTCTATTGCTGCTGGCATGCAATACTCAGTTGGAGATAAATGTAAAGTAAGTAATATTGAATTATAGAGACTTTAACATTTTGCTCAAGATGCCAGTTTTCCCTCTTGAACTATTTTGGTATATAATTGCTGCTTTCTAAATATTCTTTGCTTGTGTCTTCAACTGAGCATATATGCTCATTTAATTGCTGGTGGTGGTCATGACTTACAGCATACGTATAGAAAACGTACGTAATAGAACATCTGATCAGTGCAGTTTTACTGCATTAAAAAGTCACAAGGTTAACTTCAAGAGTATATTTAATAAGATGACTGTGGACCTTAACATTAGGTATGCAAATAAATTTGTGCAGACTTGCCTCTGTGGTGAGTCCTTGCTCAATGTTGTAGAGTGCTAGCTTCTGTGTGAGAAGTAGGTGCATTTAGGGCGGTTTACTTGGTTCAGGCTCAGCTCTGTTCTTCTCTTGGTGGGCTCCGTAAGCTAGCTGGTTATTCCTGTGATGTGCAAAAATGTGGGGCAGGTCTGTTTTATAAAACTGATCGTTATCTCCACTGCATCTTTTGCTAATGGCTGCACTTGCTTTATCATACTGCTGCATGATAAAATGTTTGCATGCATACAGTTGCGTGATGAAGAATGAAATTTTAAAGTGTTTGCTGTCACATAGACTTTTCTGTGGAGAGACTGAAACCAACATCATGGCTCCATGTATTTATGTTCAACTCTGGAGATAATGTTGACTGTTTGTAAATCGGCTTTGTTCTAATCTTACTACTTTCAAATAGTGGAATACAGCTTGCTTTAGTTACTGCAGATCCTGAAGATCCTGAAATTTTGGGTGATTCTTCCTCTGGAAGTATTCAAAATGTGTTGCACAATTGCTTTTTAAATTCTGTTAAAATTTGTAGTATGTATTGCTGCTTAAGAAGAAAAAAGACTTGCCATAAAATTTTATAGTACTCAAATTTTAGGTTGATCTCTGTAAGTGTGTTAACTAAACTGGTGGTACTTGTCCTAGAAAGAACCCTATTTAGCCATTTGACCATCATTAAAATTATTAATACTCATGTGAAAATATTCAGCTAGGTTTATCATGCAGCATGGGGGCTCTTTCAGGTTGTGTTTTAATTTGTGTAATGGAATTAAGCATAGTGAATAAATTGTAGGAAAAAAAATCTCTAAACTTTAAAAAAAACCCAAACCACCACACACAAAAACCCCCCACCCTACCCCTGCCAACCAAACAAAAAACCCTGATGTGGAATTGATTATTTATTGCTTAATAGTACAGGCTTAAAATTTGTATTTAAAACTGTAAGGCTGTCTTGTGTAGTAGTTACTAATGGGTACAGATATTATTAGTAGAGAAAAGTCTGGTAATTAACATACTCTCTTTGTCAAATATTATATGTATGTGGCAAGACAGTAAATATATGTGATAAAAACATGGGAAGGGAAGATGAAGTAAATAGTGAGAAGTGGAGTTGACCAAATTAATACAACTGGAAAACCAAATGTTGTAGCAGAATGTTATGAAACTTACTTTATATTTAACAACAGAATTTTAAGAACGTGGACCGTCAGTCAGATAAGTAACACTGTGATCATGCCTGAACAACTTTTTGTGGTCGTTTTAAAAAATTTTCTGAAGAACAACTTCAGCAATAAGTGGTGTTCATTATGTTCTTAATTAAACTAAATTTCACTAAAGTTACTAATGAACTTTACATGGATTTTAACAAGGAAAAGTTTTGGGTTTTATTCTAAGAGAAAGTGTTTTCAGTAAAGCTGAAAAACCTTGATACATTGATTACTGTTAACTTTTCTCATGTAGTTCTGAAGGCCATATTTCATTAAGTAGTGTTAGATGGCAAACTTCCTAGTGTTTTTGGTGTTTGGTTTTTTTTTAAATAGTATTTTCATTACTTTTTGAAGAAACAATATAGATTGAAGATTTGCTTTTGATACATTTAATGAATTATGTGATCTTTATTTCTCAGGTGTTCTGTTGCCCAGAGGAGAAGTTCTGTTTTTAACATTGCTGATATTTTAAAGAGTTACATCTTCTTATTGTCGTCTTTGAAGCTAATGCACCTTTTTTTTTTCTGGTTCTTTTTCCTTACAGGTGCGCTTAGACCATAATGGGAAATTTTATAATGCCCATATTCAAGAAGTTTGTTCAGAGAATGGGCCAGTTGTTGTATTTGTAGAAGAGCTTGGAGCAAAGTAAGTGCTTAATCTCTTTTGGAAAAGAGCACCAAACTGAACGTTGGCAATGGCAGCACTGCTTTTAGTTCGGAGTTAATTTCAGCCCCTGAAGTCTATCTATTTCTTTACTTGAAGCAGTACTATCACTAAATTGTTAAGAAAACATACTAAATAAGGAAAAAGGTGTTCTGCATTGATTGTCACTTCAGACTACTTAGCAGTAAAGAAAAAAAGTCTGGATATTACTTGCAGAGTAAACCAGTAACTATATTATTATTAAATTATTTTTTTTTTTGCACAAGATTCAATCCTAAACATATTGATACCATCCTAATTAAGTGTTGCTTGTTGTGCTTAATAATTAGGTGCTAGATTTGTGACAAGCTTTTAATATGAAAAGGTCCATCAAAGCACCTAGCTTCTCTGTTGGTTGAGTAGTTCTGTCTGATTTCATACAGAGAGTGCCAACTTGCTACTTAGGTCAGCGTCATCTTTGCCCTTCCTTGGGACAAACTAAGTGTTTAAAGTTGTTGTTGGGGTTGCAGGGGGGGCGGTTTGTGTGTTCTTGGTTGGCTGTTTTTGTTTTTTTTTTCTGGGGTGGTCATGGTGGTGGTTTTGGTTGTTTGGGTGGGTGGGTGGTGGTTGTGTTGGGGAGTGTGTGTGATTTGAGACATCTTCTTGAGCTCTGCTGTAAGTTCTGTAACTCTTCTGGGGGGGAAAAAACACGGTTGAGTGTAGTTTGGGAAGAGGAAACACGTTCAGTCAAGTGTAGATGAGAGGAGTAGAAAGTTGCCCATTAATTTCATGCGATCTATAAAAAAAAAAAAAGAATATGTTGCGAGATCTGAAGGTTGTCTCTCAGTTTGTTCCCTTTTTAAATTGAGATTTAACCTGATTTGAACTGTCTATCATAGATTTGAATGTCTGTCTTTCAAATAATGTAAACAGTTGCTTGGACATCCTACAGCATCGTCAATTAAAAATGCACTAATTGCTCTGGGATATAAACCACCAATATAATGTTTTTCAATCTTGGCAGCTGTTGCAGTGCTTGTGATAAGTTTTTCTGAGTGTATTGCTTTTTCTGATCATTCTCCTTTTCTATCTGCCCTGAAGACATTATAATATTCACTTCACAAATGGCTGATCATTCTTTACTGGATAAGTTTGCATTGACTTATCAGAGAGTTTTATTTAAAAAGAAAAAAAAAAGGTTTGTTCTTCTGCACATTGCTTGAGTGTATTCATAAAGAACAAAGGACTTTGAATGCAATGTTCTCAAAAATTGAAAGATCCATTGGTCTTAGTAAACATGTGGTATTAATTTATGCAAGCCCCAGCCTGATCTTTAAGATATTTTTTTCCCTCCATAATTTCTTGTTTTGTAGGCATGCTGTCTCACTGAAGAGCCTTAAACCTCTTCCACAGGCCTCTCCTATGGAGGGCTGGAACACTGTGCCAGGGAAGAAGATAAAAAAGTTTTTCCCAACATGGGGGCAGAATGCTCAGCCCGGTAGGATTGTACCTGTCTTTGTGTGGCAGAATCTTTATTGTCAGATGTTTTGTCCCAAAGAGCTTAAAAAATGATTAAAAAAAACCCCAAACCTGTTTTCACGTCTCTATCACAGATGCAGATTGCAGAGGGCCAAAGAATCAGAGCAAGTCAATAAAACCCCAGTCAGCACTACCTCCTCGACTTCAGCATACTGTGGGAACCAGGCAGCATCCGTTCTTATGTTCTGGACCCCAACCTCATCAGACCTCAACTGAGCAAAAAGCTCCAGGCAGGAATCCTTCCCAAACTGCAAGGTAAAACTGCAAATAACATCTTCCTTACCTTGAACTCTAACTGAGCTTCTTGGAGCCCAGGTGCCTCCTTCAGATGCTTCCAACATGCTCTTTTGAAATATGTTGCCATTGAATTCTTAAGAAGTGTTCCAAGTCCGTAAGAAGGCACGCAAGCACAGGAAAAATAATTCTTTTTTAATTTATCTTTAAATCTGTTTCAAAATTACTGCCATCATGAGCTCCCACCTTTTTTCTTGCATGGCAGCATCTCCCCTGGAAGCACCGTACAAAAACCCGCAGTTTCTTTATGGAAAGTGGATGTTTTGTTTTGGTTTTTTTTTTCTTTCCTTTCTCGTTGGGGTTCTGAAGTAATGTTGCGTGTAGTGCTTCTTGGGCATGGCTGAGATCTTCCCTCAGCTTCTGCAGAACCTGCCATAGAGGACTGCTTCGTGTTATGACTGATCACTTGAAGAGTACGAGAACAGCATTTTGCTTGCATTTGTTGGTAGTGATTTTTTGATTCATTGTGGTACTGCAGCAGAGTTTCTGTTGTCATTGTTGCCGCTCTTCTATCCTGTCTAAAAGGCTGTTCTAACCCAAACTCTTCATGGTCTATTCTGCCACTCTTCTGTATCGTAACACCTTGGGGAAGAAATGGGGCTGAAGTATCTTTGGAGTCTGCCACGTGCAACGCTTTAAGTGCATTTTTCTTCCCCCTTTAACCTAAATACATGAGTATCCTAAAATGTGTAGTTAAGTAATTCAGAAAGCTGGAAGAGTGATGTTAATTTTGTGTAGTGATGCTTCAGACATTGAAAATCATAATGCATTTTCCCTTTTGTTGTTGTATTTGCAGAAATCTTCTCCCCCAACTTCCTCTTGCATGTTTATAGATAGCAGGTGGGGGGTGCTGAGTTCTCAGTTGGCACAGAAATAGATTAGATCACTTGATGTAGGCCTTGGTTTTTTAACTATGATCTATTAATTACCATTTGTTACAGAGTCTTTCAAAATTGTATTGAACTGATTAAATCATGGACAAAATCCATTCGTTCTCGTCCTTAAATTTTGTGCATATGGGTAACTTGCAGTAGGCAGAAAGGGATCTGGTGTATGTGGAATCACATAAGCAGTGCTTTATAATTATCTTCTTTCTTCCTTCTGAACTGTGAGTTTGTATTGTCTTTGACAAAGAAATTCACCAGTATCAAAGTGATCCCACTTAATTTTTTTTTTTTCCTTTACAGAAAACCAGACCGGGAGAGAACTGAGGATCTGAACCATGGCAGCAGAGATTGTAACTACTTTGGGCTGTCTCCGGAGGAACGCAGGGAGAAACAGGCTATAGAAGAATCTCGTTCACTTTATGAGATCCAGCAGAGGGATGAACAAGCTTTTCCTGCTCTTTCCAATGTATGCTTTTTTTAGTGTAATTAGTGCATTTTTCATACTTGTCCATGAACCTTTAATTGGCAGTTGTTGTTCTGTCCTTGCATCACAACACAATTCAAAAGTTAAGGATGTTTTCTTCACACTCACTTTCTATGTAGAAATGTGTCAATCTACTGTGCTTTATATGTTCAAGACAAGACATGTACATAATAGTTTCCCCTGGGAATAATTAGTGTCCACCATATCAGATGATGCCAAAGTGTCATCAGACTTCTTATATAAATTCATATTTCTGCTTTTGTAAACTTCTTTTAGAATCAGTCAGTCTGTCAGGCTGCTACACAGACTGTGGATAATTTAAACCAGAAAAAGTTCTCAAACAATGAGAGAAGAAACAGCAAGTGGACAGCAGAAGTGGAAGAGCAGAAAGATAAAGGTAAAAATAAATGTTTTTAGATCCTAAGTAATAGTGCCAAACTAAGCTAGGCTCAAGGTAGCAAAAGTGTGGTTTGGGAAGAAAGTACATTTTCCTACTTTGTGAATGTGGTTGAGAGAGCAGGCTCCTTGCTGGGATTTTTGTAGTAAATGGGAAGAGGAATGAGAGAAATGAAAAGACAATGAGAGCTACCCTAAACTAGATCCTATTGAAATCCTAGTGAGTGTGGCAGAAAGTGCCAGTGGGAGGAGTATTAAGAGTGCTTACTGGAATCAGGAGAAAAGCAGGTAAAAGTATTCAATGTGGCATGGTTAGGAATTAGCATACCGTGGTGCAGAAAGAGGGGAAAAGATGGTGTACAGAGGAGTTGAAAAAGCCCCCTTTTTACATTAAAAAGAGCTGTCACGTGGTCAAAATTTGTTTGGGTTTTCTCCATTCCCCCCAATCTGTCATAAAGCTCTTTAGCTTCTCTTCATTGACTCAAAGCTTTTCCTCTTCTGTGAGGAAGTGGAACCTGGCAGTCATAGATGAAAGCTGTAGCTGTCAGGCGGTAGGTAGTAGATCTTTGCTAAATGCAACTGCTAGTTGGGGAGGCAGGAGTTCGGGTGCCTTTTTTTCTTTTATTCTGTCAGCTTTGCCAAAACTAAACACTGAATTTAGTCTTGGCTTCTTCCACTTTTTTTTTTTCCCCCTGACTAAATAAAATTCAAACTCTTTAGCCTCCTTTTAGAAGCTGTTCCTTCCCTCTGTGGGTTTGTTTGTTTATTTTTTGTTTTGTTTTGTTCCCTTATCTCTGGCAACAGCAGAGGCTTTGCTGTTGTGCATTTATGGTACTTGCACTCCTTAGTCCCTCTTACAACATGTAATGCCTTCTTGAATGGCTTCACAAGAACTGATGTTACCTATTTTTCATTCTCGAAACATCTGAAAACTTGTTTCCTCAGCAGTGCCAAAAAAGAATGTTCATGTAGAGAAAGCTCTTCACTGCAGTGTCATGCTGCTGAATTGCATGGCATTTACAGCTTTCTCTGTTGTGGTGCTCTGGGTTGTGTTGCCTCTCTTGAAACTAGGTTAAAAATCCTATGGAAGAAACTGTACTTCCTTCTGAGAATTTAGAGATTGCTATTGGTGCTTGGGGAATTGGCATTAATTCTCATAATCAATATTGTTTTAATTTACATTGTTGTCTATTTGTGATGGTGCATATACTAAGCTTTTAAAAAGTACATACCTGTTTAGTGACTACTGTTGAACTTATGTGCATGAATTTGGATGACAAGCAGCGGTAACCGGATTTGAACATAAGCTAGAATGTGAAGAACGTGTACAGATCTTAGTATATGAAGATTATGCCATGACTGTCTTTCAACACTGTCTTCCCCACCAAAGGTTTGCTGGTGCTCAAGAAATTAAACTTTCTGCATCAGCTTGAAACTCTTTTGAACATTGAAACTATCTAAACTCATCTTTTACTCAGTCTGAAGTCGACGAGACTTTAGGCTTCTGTTGTCTTAACACTTGAATATGGAAATGCAGATCAAAACATTTGCACTTCAAGCAAAGTTCAAACTTACTTCTTTTTCAGTAGGAGGGATTTAGGATGAATGATACGTGTTTAAAGAGACAGCTACATTTCTTTCATGCTTCCCTCGAGCATCACCGGAATGGTTAACAAACGTCAATAAAGAACTCCTGTGGAGCTTTGAAAACCCAGGTTGAAGTAGCTGCTCTGTTACTGCCCTAACAAGTGTTTATTTTAGGATGCTTTGATCTTTGATAAAAAAATTGAAGTTTAAGTTTTCTGAAGTAATATGTGCTGAGGTAGGTTTTGTTTTGAAGGTTTAACTTTGGAAAGACAAACTTTTAACTGGCTTAAGTTGTGATAGCCATAAATGGTGTAATGGTTCATTTACTAGGTTATGTCTTGGTGTTACAGAGTCAAATTCCAGGCAGACCCACTTAAGTCAGAAGCTTGAGCCAAATTCATCTGAGGTAATCTTAAAGAAAAGACCAAATTTTTTTTTAATGTTCTTGCTTCTCTGATACATGATTAGCAGAGCAATAGCTGCCTTTAGAGCTGTGATTGCTGCTGCTGCTTTACAGCTTTTAGTGAAATACTTCTAAGGTTGGAGGCTTGTATTGCTGTCAGCTTTCCTCAGCCCCTGTAACCCATACTTATAGTCTTTCTCTGCAATCTGAGTTCTCAAATCTGGGCTGTCGAGAGCACTTACGAGTCTGGATTTGTAATTGCTTAGTACAGTCTGTACTTTCAGTACAATGGGACCACAGAAGATTTGATGTTTACTAATAGCTACTATGCTAACAGACCATGATCTCTGAAGTTCAGTGAAGACTTGTGGCCTCTTGTTGGCTTTTAACCTTTGCTGTCCTTTCCATGAGCAAAATGTTAGACTAGTATAATAGTGGTTGGGTGCTTAGCCCACTTTGTAGTGTGGTTTAATATCTTTGAAAAGTGAATCTTGCTATTCGATTAGCTGTGTCTGTTGTTTCTAACTTTGCTTTAGAAGAATAGTCAAGATGAGAGTTACACAAAAGCTTCGTCTCCTTTGGAACAAGTGAAAACAGATTCTCCGATTCTTGCTGAGCAAGTAAGAAATGTTTGTTTGATTTCCAAGTTTTCCAGTCAGGAGACTTCAGACAAAGGGGAGCTTCATCACAGCCACGTATGTATTACAATACTGGCTTTTTAATTACGTAGTCACTTCTATGGTGATAATGCTAAAATTTCGTATTTACAGTTAGGAATCTGTTGGGTCCAATGTAAAGAATATAAAAGGACAACCCTTGATAGGAGAGTAAAAGTATATCCTTTCTCTTCTGAGAGAATTTATTTCATATCTTTCTGCTAAGATAACCATGCTTTTCACTTTGTATTCTTTACCTTTGCCTTTTCAGGTTTCTCCAAGGTTATTGGTAATTGTTTGTGAGGGTGGCTTTTCTTTTGGATGGGAAATACTTAATGCTTGCGGAGGTGGCTATAAGACTGATGGCCGTCAGTGGTACAGGCACGTTTTGGATAGAGCTCAGTGTAGAGTTCTTCATGCAGTGATGTGATGTGTCTCAGATCTCTCATGTAGACAGCCTGATACGTTACTAGTTAATATTTTGCTATGGTGATGCTGGTAGTCTGGATAACTCTGAGTCATCAGGCCTTTTTTTGGCAGAAGGCAGACACATTAGGGGTCACCAGCAATGGTGATTTAGAATAATTTCATGTGATCTCTTTGTTTTTATAGAACCTGACAGAAAGCTTACCAAGCATCGCTCCAACACCCTCACCAGTCTTCTCTGAGGTGCATTTACCTCCAGCAGTGCCTTCTGTACCAGCCATTGTGCCAGCTTGGCCAAGTGAGCCAACAACCTATGGACCAGCAGGTTTGAAGGAATATTAACATAAATCAGAAACTACTAACCCTGAAAAATACTTTAACTGTCTTGCTAAATTGAAGATGCCTCCAGGAGACACTGTTTCATATAACTTCACGTTCCAAAGGCAGTCATTTATGGGAATATAGTTTCTCACTGCTGAAAGCTAGTGAGAGCTCTGGTAGATCTTTTGTTGTCCACATATATAGTTTGCTTTACTGCCTACCTGCAGGTGGAAGAGGGATGTGTACTCAGTTCTCTGTTTTTCTCCTGAGTGGGATAGCATTGAGTTTTGAGGGGGCTTATTCTGAGGATCTGCTTAAGGCAGAACGCATTGTCAGCACGTTGAAGCTTGACACGTGTTTGGGCTCTGTGTCCCGTGTAATAAGCTCCCTGACTCACTAAGGACTCAGCTTGGGTCTGGTATGTCTGGAACTAAGGAGATCCATTTGGACCTGTGCTGCAAAGCCAGTATCATGGTTTTTCTGTGCTGTGCCTATCTTCTGATACATGGAATTAGCTTAGATTCAGTATTGCTCCTTAGATCAGGTGCTATATTTTCTCTCCCACTGTTGTGTTTCTGTACAAGAACCAGCTTTCAAATCAGCGTACTGTGTTCACGTGTTACGGTAATAATCCCGTCATACTTGACTGCGTCTGTGACAGAAGATGCGTAGCCCAGTTAATCTGAGCTCAAATTCAGTTGACTATAAATGACTAGTCAGAATGAGAACTACAGAGATTCACATATGCGTTTCAGTTCCCCTCTTGTTTTTTTCTTCCTATTTCCTTCTGGCATTCATGATTTTAAAAATAAATATGGGAAGAGTTTAGCAATTTGTGGAAAGTGTAACTGTTTCACTTTTTTGGAAAACTATTCTCTGCATTTAGCCAAATCTTCTTTTCGTTTGTAACTTCCCGACTCAAGAATTTCCTCCTATGTCTTCCTGAATACTTCTTTTTTCTTCTGTCTTTTGAACTTGCTTTCCTGCTGTTGTTTTCTTTTGTGATTGTATGTAGTTGAGATAGAGAGAGAGATATATATATCTGTGTCTGTCTGTGTGCATATGTGTTTTTTCCTTAGGTATTCCAGCCCAAATACCTGCTTCTTCATTGATGCCAGCCCCAGCAACGGGACCTGACTCTATTGTATCCCAGGCTCAGGTAACATCTGCTCCAGTTGCTGGAGTTCCTGTGTCGCTACAAGCAGTTAACCAGCCTTTAATGCCTTTGCCTCAGACTCTGAATCCTTATCAGGATCCGCTATACCCTGGATTCCCTTTTAGTGAAAAGGGAGAAAGAGCCGTTGCACCCTCTTACTCCCTGTGCAATACTGGGGAAGACTTACCTAAAGGTGAGAAGCTAGAAGATGATCTGGATTTTATACCATTTTTTCCTAATAGGTTTTCTTTTCTTAAAATTTAGATAAGGACAACTTCTTTGGTCCTGTTGTTAGGCTGTGTCAAAAGATTTAATTGTTGTCATGCCATGATTTAAGGCATGGGAGGGAATATTGAATGGAGTTATAACTCTTTAGTTTGCGTTGCTAACACTGTGATTATTTGAAGTGGTTACACCTGGAAATCTGAGATGATCATTTTGTGGTTCTGAGCTTGACCCACCATAACTTGAGGCTTCGTGAATATAAAAGATTTTCTTTGGAGAACTGCTTCCTTGCACAGTAACAGGTTTTCTGTTGTAATCAAAAGCTTGGAACTTGTTGAGCATTTCCTTACTGGTCTGGGAAAATTCAGGTTTTGGCATACTACAAATATGGAATATGCCTGTAAAGAACATATCATGTCTGACTGCACGGTGGTGTTTGTTTACTGAACTGTTTCTTTAAAAAGTAGAAGTTCAGTTCCACAAATGGTTAAAACTGAAATTTAAACTGGATTTATGTTCTAAGTACCTTACTCTGGCAAAAAAACCCACAAAAAAACCCACAAAACAACAACAAAAAAACCCACACGCAAAAACCCCAAACCAACTCAATCTAAGAAATGCAAGCAGAAACTTAATACCAGTATTTCTCTACTGAAATGGAACTTTATGCAGGAACTAATTTTTGGATTGGGTTAAGTGTAATATTTTAAGTTTTCATAGATTTTTTTTCTTTTTTTTTTCCTAGATAAGAACATTCTTAGATTTTTCTTCAATCTTGGTGTGAAGGTAACTCTTCAAACTTATGTTTTTGTGTTTGTTATACCATAAAATTTGCTTGTATTTGGTAGTACTTAGAGTGCAGAAGTTTGGTTGCTGCAGCTGTACATTTCAAGTTCCTCTTTAAATTTGAAATACTTTCTTATTTTGTCTTCTACTAACTGGGATCCCAACAGTGGTCCACATTGCGGTTCAAGTCAACAGAAATAAATTTTATCTCAACAGTGATAGTGAGAGCTATTGGCTTCCAGCTGTGGCTGTACAGTCAACAGATTGTGCTTTACAAATTCACAGGTCAACCATTGTGAGTTTCGAAGTGGGTTCTTTCGGAAGCAGTGTACAGTAAATGAGAAAGGGCCCTCCGACTTTGACCGTCTCTTGTGTAGTGGCAAAGCCATTGCAGTACAAATACCTAGTACGTCTTTCCCTGCAGACACTCCCATAAGTAACCTGCATGTCTGTCCTTTTCTGCTCCGGTTAAGGACAACAGTATTTTACTTTTAACCTTCTAAGTAATTGTCAGAGTGGTTGATGTGTCTATGTGGTGTAAATCTGTGTGTGTGGTTGGGGAAGAGGCTCACCCAAAAAGGCAATGTTTTCCCTTTCTTGGTAAGGACTAGTTGTTTGCTTAGTTTCTCCCTTCTGCAGATAAAAATGTTCCTTTTTTTTAACCTTCTTCTTACCCCTTCTGTCAGGCAAGGTACTTTGAAAAAGGTGCCGAGAGTTCTCAGGCTTATTCCACGTGATTTTGGCCCCAAGTAATGATTTTCTTTGGTTTCTGTGCATGGAAGGAGGGGATGTTCAGCACGACTTACAGAGTAAAATTACATCTGATAACTGTGTGCCTAATACAAGTCTCTTTGCTTGATAGAAAATCCGTAAGTCATTAGCAAGTGTCCCTACAATATATTTAAGCAGCGTTTTGTTTCATAAGGCTACATATATTTGGGACTCTCCTTATGGTACTTTGTGTTATTTAGGATATAATGTGTCATCTCGGTGCTCCAGCACCCTCGTCTGGTCAAAGTACCATGTTCTAGGAGTTGTGCTCCTCAGCTGGTGACCAAACGGTGACGTAGAGCCTGGGAACTGCTTTCTGCATTACGCTGTCCCCTGCCTTGGTCCCAGGTCCTGCCATGCCGTGATCAGCACCCTTCCCGCCGCTCCTTCAGAGAGGACCGACTGGTCCTTGCTGAGAGGAGGCCTGGGTAGGCTTCTCAGGATGCTTTGCTCCGGGAACTGGTTCTGCAGATGGCACAGACAAGACTGTGCCAGGCTTTGGGCTCTGCCCTCTAACTACTCCAGTATTTTCTTACCCTTGTACCTCCGGCAGCCTTGCCAGCTGCTCTGGATGGCCTGAAATGTCTGTTTGGCACACTGCACTACAAAAACGTCCTACAGTGTTGCTCGTGGGCCGCTTGTACCGTGTTACAAAGACAAAGCCTGCGTTTAACTCTGAGCAACGCAACCGTAAGCCACCGTGTGCTCGTTAAGTTACTGTGGAAGGAGAGGGAAGGGAAGGGGCTGCCACCGAGGTGGACGACTTCAGTAGTGCGAACGCCGCTCGTCTTCAGGAGCAGCCCCGCAAAGGTTGCTACAGAAAAGGAGGGTGTGTGTCCTTTGCGTGACTCCCACCGGTAGCTGGGAAGTGTGCTGCGTGTTCTAATGAAACCTGTCCCCCTGCTTGATGAAACGGCTTCTGAGAAAGCTGATCTCTGGGTTCTCTGTGTGTGTGTATATATATATATGTATATTTTTCAATCTTTAGAAATAGTCCTTGGGGAAATGATCTAACTTTGGGTCTCGGTGTAGACTTTGGGTCTCGGTGTAGCCTTTTTTTTTTTTTTCTTAAGTGAAAATGTGTGCATGTATGACTACTTGTTGTTTTGATTGTTATCTCTTAGAATTTTGAAAAGTGAGCTAGTAGGCAAACGGCTGATTAATAATTGTGATTCTGGAAAATGAATTTGAAATGTGTGTCTTCACATGCATAGCTAAAGCTTGACTTAATAGCATCATGTGCTTAAATTATATAGAAACTGTTACCAAGTTTTCTTACTGATTACAAACTATTGCCCATTTTAACTGCGTATGGAAGGAAAACAAAAAAGATCAGCCTGTAGTCCTAGATATTTAGAACTGAGGGCAGTCCCTGTAAGTAAAATTAACCTTCCTGTAATTAACCGTTTCAAAACAGTAAATGACCTGTGTGTTACTAATGTCTGTCTGAACGTTCCAAAGGCCAAATTCTTTTTTTTTTTTTTCTTCCTTCCCCCCGTATCTTGCAGGCATACAGCTGTCCCATGTGGGCCCCCCATTCTTACTTGTACCCCCTGCACCAGGCCTATTTAGCTGCTTGTAGAATGTACCCAAACGTGTCCCTTTCTGTGTATCCACACAACCCCTGGTTCCAGGAGGCTCCACCGACTCAGAATGAAAACGAAACTGCACGAACAAACAGGCACTTTCCTGTTCAGAGCGAGGCCAGATCCAACGGTGGTCAAATTGCCCCGGTTGACGGTAGGCCTCCTTCGCTGCCTCTGATTGCACCTACAGCTCAGGTGTCCGAAAGTCAAGGACAGGTCTGTGTAGAATCCGAGAATCCAGTGCAAGCTCTTCAGGCCAACTACGAGGAGTCCTTGAGAGGGAAAAATGTGTTCCCGCAGCCACCCTTCGGACACAACCCCTTTCTAGGAGCTGTTCCAATAGCACCCCCTTTCTTTCCTCACTTCTGGTATGGGTACCCAGTTCAGGGTTTCATTGAAAATTCAGTAGCAAGACCTAACGTTGTCATGTCACCCGAGGACAAAGAGGCAGCAGCTAACACCTCTGCGAATGTGTACGTGGCTAAAGCATGCAGTCCTCCGGTAGTAAACTCTGGAGAACAGCTTCAGAAGACTAACAGCAGCGGCAGCTCCAACACCGTACCGTTCCTGGTGGCTGGTGCCAGCAGTGAGTGCAGTGCCCCAAAAGAAGCGTCAGCTAGGCCACCTCAGTTGGAGCAAACTTGTCCTTCGCCTTCTCCTGCTAAGCAAAAAACAGCCGGGCAGCAAAATCGTTCTCCGCAAACACAGGGGGCTGAGAGGCAGGCAGCAGTGCCCAACACTCCGCTGCTGTTGGCAGAACCACAGAAAAACGAACTGAGAAACAGCATTCCCAGCCGCAAGGAGAAGACTGATAAAGGTAGAGATTCCAAAGGTGCTGGTAATCTGCAGGCAGAAAGCAGGGCGCAGAGAACGAAGGAGGAGAGCTCCGAAGACGAGAGTGACGTTTCCGATATGCTGAGAAGTGGTAGATCCAAGCAGTTTTATAACCAGACGTACGGAGGAGGCAGAAGGCCTAGAGTGGAGTGGGGTTATTCCAGTCGGGGAGGATACCAGTTCCAAAGAAACGAGGAAGCCTGGAAAGGACCGCCCGGCAGAAGCAGAGATGATGGCTACCAGTATCAGCGGAACTTCAGAGGGAGGCCCTACAGGAATGACAGGAGAAGGGCAATGCTGGGAGATAATCAGAGGGGGCATCAAGCGTAGAATGAGTGGATAATTGAAATTTTTAAAATGCAAAAAGTAATTTGAAGTAGCAGTTTAAGATTTTAAACTTTCTTTTTAGTGAAGTTCAAGGATATGTTTAACTTTCAGTGAGTAAAGACTAGGAGAATGTGAACTCCTACCGTATGGTTTTTTGGGGTTGAGAGTTTGTTTGGCTTAGCATTTTTTTCCTCATTGTCAAATTAGAAAAAACCAAGGTAGGTTAGTGTGTGATAATTTTTTTTTTTATCCCCCGCAAAGGTTTGAGTTTGTGATAGAAGACGGATACGTACATTTACTAGAGTGACAAATTACAGCATTTGATGGGATCTAGATTCTAAAATTGACGGTAACATTGCACCAAATATAAATGTATATTTTATCATACAATGCCTTAGTTCTGAACTGAGCTAAAGGAATTCTCAGCCTACTGCACTGTTGTCTTTGATATGCTTCCAACCCAAAGGCCTTTCATCTCAAAAAAAAAAAAAAAAAAAAGGAAAAAAAATCTGTCAGACTTGAATGTTTTTCTTCAGTGTGTTACACGTACGGCAGCCAGCTAACCCTGTGTCTTAGGTATGTTGTATATAGTTCTTTTCATATTCATAGGGTATATTTTTGAATTTTAAAAAGCATTTATTTGTTGAAATCGAAATCAAGACAAGCAGTCAAGAATAGCTGTGTATGAATTGGTAAGAATGGCTGTTTCCACCAAGAATTCTTAATGCTGGTGTGACTAGAATGGTGCCTATGCCAACCGAATAATTACAAAGACAATAAAAATGTAGATGCTATGCATTTCCAAAATAATTCTGCATCTGTTATAATAGCAGAAGTTTTTTAATGCCACTTTAACACTAATGCACTGACAAATCCTAGATATTTTGTGAGGAGAGATGCATAAAGTACACATTACCTTTTTTTTTAAGTTTGTATGATTGAGCTACTGTTCAGTATTCTTTCGTTGTTGCACTGTTGATGCAAATTTACATTTTGCATGTACAACTTCTTGCTGGAACTACTTTTAAAAGCAAGACGGAGAGTCTTGGTGTGCTCTGCTCTTCCCTACGATTCAGAAGAAAGTGGCTTCTGCCTTATATTTTTCCACTGTGTCAGAGTTCTGATGCTGTTTCTTCTGACCCCGACAGTGATCTCCGCAGTGTTCCTGTTGCCTTTGCCGTTTGGATGTTCAGGTGTCCAAACCCGGAGAGCGCAGTGTGCACAGTATTCACTCGGCTCCGTTGCTCTGTAAAAGTAACTGTTGTGTATATTTTTCTATCTCTGTATATAGTAGAGTAGGCGATGGTACCCTTCCATTCATGTCCGAGGTTGTACACCCTCCGTCAGGAAACTTGAGTGGTAGTTAGGTGATAAAGAGTTTCTTTTCAGATGCATGCCATGTATAAAACCCTACTTAAAATAAATGTTTGTCTTTTCACTTTCTTTCTAAATTATATTTGCATACTTGAAACCGTTGCAATGACATGAAATGTATGGTTTTGTTCTGATAGAGCCGCTTGTAGTCAGCAGCAGAACTATAAACAATTCGTTAGTATCCAGGCAAGCTGTAAACTGAAAGAGGATGCAAACTGGATTTCTAGCTCTTATTTGGAGTGGTGGGGTTTTGTGGGTTTTTTTGGGTTTTTGTGTTGTTGTTTTTTTTAATCTACTTTTCCATTCAGAAACGGATTCAGGATTTCGAAAGGGACAATCTTCAGGTTTTCCAGTAGAGAACTAAACAAGCACTGAGGGATTTAAGAGCCGATAGCTCTGCTACTTACAAAGACTTAAAAGAGGCTTCTTGTCACCTTTCCTGGGAGGTTCTAAACTGCAGCTCCAGTTGTAGCCCCAATCTGTCCGGCAGTTGCCGAAATAATCGGTCAGTACTAGGGCAGGCATCTGGGCACGGTGAGCTTTGTTGAGAGAACAAAGGCCGTCTGCTTTCTACAGAAACTTCTTGGGAAACAGTGGAAGACAGGGGTGGCGGTAACTGCTAGGGCTGTGCTTTCAGAGTTTACTTTTAAAAACTGACTTAAAGGACTTAGGCTGGGTCTGTCCCCCACCTTGCTACTCCAGGACAGTTAAGGACTGAAACGTTTAGGATTTTCTCCACTTCCGTTGTTACTAAGGTAAGCAGAGTTTCCTCTGTTTCTGCTGTAAGACTTGTGGATTGCTTGGCCAAACCCCGCACCGAGATGTTTTAGGTCGCAGGATCCCACTGGTTAGTAGGGGACTCGATGTAATAGCATATAATGAACTGATATGCACAGCTTCAGGGATTTGCTAAACCACATCGTTACCTTACCCTAACGAGGACTGATGAACACAAGACACAGAACTCAAGTCCAAAGGGATTTGTACTCATCTGCATGACTCAGACTGCACGTTTCAGTCAGGCTTTGGAAGTTTTTACCTAAACGCACAGTGGTGGTGGTGCAAGGCTGTGTTCAGGACCTGTACTGCTTTGCGGAGTGCCTCTGCTGGCACCCTAGAGATGGATTCTGTTGTCTGTGAGACACAGCGAGGTGGAGCGTATCTAACACCTGAGACTGCCAAGGTTACAAAATACCCAAGTTACCTAATGCACATAATGGCTTAAAAAATTAAGACAAGCTACTGCCTTCTCCTGTAACTTAGCAGGCAAAAATGTAAATAAAGAACAGAGTCATGTTTTCTTCTTCTCTCAATGTTTTTGGAACGAAGGCAGGACAACTGTTGCATGGAATAGATATATCTATAGCTAGCTATCTTTAAGTTATTTTTACACGTCTGCAAAACTCACACAAGTAAGTGGGAACCCTTAAATATAGGCACTTTTCCCTCTGTCTCCCTGAAGGACCTTACTTTATATCAAAATTGACTTTTGACAAGCTATTTTTTTAATTTACCCTCATTTTTGCCTAGACTAAGGATCAAAACTTTTGCTTTAGGCAAAAGTAGTTTGTGCATCTTAACCTTGTAAAAATTTAATCTTTCCATGGAAAGGGGGTGGGTACCAGCACTTGCCGGTGGAGGAACAAGCTGGAAAACAACAGCCATTAACCTTTCTTCAGTATGTAGGTTTAAGTTCCAGAAGATTGAAAGGATTTTAATACTTTAATCAGCTAAATAAAGTCTTATTCTCCCGTAACTAGGTTTGAAAAGATACACAGGGACAGATACCTAAAGAAGGTATAGATAGCTGCTTTTATACGATTTGTACTCCATCTTTTGTGTGTTCTTTTCTATAGTATGAGAAAAGGTGTGTGTGACAACATTGTATAAATATACACGCTTCTGAATTAAAGAATTTTTACACTATGTCACAGAAGAGCTGTCGGTTAGGAGGATATTTATTTATGAAACCCTCATTCAGAGAGATTCAACCTTTTTAAAATAGGAGTTGCTTCTGTAGCTTGACATTCTTGGTAAGCTTCCCTCATACTGAAAATGGCTTCAAAGATTTTTAAAATGAGGAAGTGCAGTCAGTACTTGGTATAGGAGTAGGATATATTGAATTGAAAACCTCCCTTAAATTTTGAAAAAATCAGGAGACTTGTGTGCACAATTTCAAGGTGGTCTATTTTGAAATTATTACACTGAAAATAGGGCTGTGTCACCAAAATATAGAAAGTGGCAGTTTTACTCAGACTAGGATTTATGCTGCTACTGCTCTCAGATGTTACATGCAGCAAGAGATTTTAAGCTCCAAAAGATTAAGTGTTCTAAAACCTGATTGAGCCTTCTCATCCACAAATGTTTAGATTCCAATATGCATTTCTATATGCCAGTTACAAAGATGCTCAGGTTCAATATTTAGTCATCCAGGAAAAAGTAGTTTCCACTCTTCTTTTGCTCCACATCCTTGGGAAGAGAAGAAAGGTCAGGGTTACTCAAAGTAGTCTGTGGCAGACTTGAACATAGCTGAAATAAAAGACACTTCTTGCAATTCCTTTCTACTTCCCTTATTACCCTTACTACTCCTTTCACGTGTTTCCAGCAGAGCAGAACTACCAGGTTAGTCTTAATTTTGTTCCATATCTTAAAACCCGGCTTTATACGAAACAGCCATGGCTTCTTTACTGTAACAGTGCTTCTCTCTTACCTTGATTGAATTGAGTTTGTTTATTCTTGGTCTGTAATTGTTGGGGTCTCTTCTAAAAGTGATTTCAAGTTGAGATAAAAACTTATTCATTCCAGCCAAAAGAGTCTGCGGACTGTGAAGAGAGAACATTGCAGTTAAGTTTCCCAAAGTTCTGTACTGCACAGATTACAGGCAGCGTTGATCTCCACCCTGAGCTCATTTGGGTCTGGTAACACAAAAGGGAGCTGTTCCTTGATGTGCCGGGATGTGCTACGTTTGCAGTCAAATCATGTCTCGGACTAGAAGGTGTAACTGCTGCTCTCGCCGTTCAGCAGTACCTTTGTGGTTTTTCACTCTGTATCCACACACCTGCGTGTGCTGGCACACTTAAGTTATTTACATGCAAAGAAAAAACAGTGGCACCATCAGCAAGACAGAGCACAGATCAAACATACACTGATGCTGAGAAACAGTTATGTGATTATTTTAATTCAAGCAAGGGTGCTCTTAGAAGGAATACCATCAAAACGAGGGTAGCAGTGTGTTGTAAACACATCGCTAGGCCAGCGTGGTCACTTCATCATCTGGCTTGTGTTAAGTACCTGGTAATTAGGCTGTTCTAAAAGCCTGGTTTCTAATGAGGCTGCTCCTCAAAAAGTCTCCGTAATGTACATGAAATTATGTACAGGAACAAAAGGAGACATATCAACAGGGACAGCTTTGAAAGAGCAAAACTCATAGATCGCGTGTGTTACATGTTACTGTCAAGACTTTCACTTCACAAGCTTTTCACAAGTACACTGCTTGCTTTTAATACAGCTGAAAGTTATTTTCCTAAGCCTAGTTTACAATTGATTTTTTTTTTTTCTTCATTCCTTACAATCAGTGCCACTTAGGTGTTCTCTGCTGACTGTAACTGAGTTGCTGGGCAGTTGCTTAAGGCTGGTTTAAGCCAGGAGCTGCTCTAGTTTTTGAGGGCTTGGTTACGTTCTCCAGCTACACCCCAGGTCTGCACCCAGGCAGTCCCTAAGTGTCGGGCTGTCCCATTTTCTTTTTTTCGCTTCAAAATAAAAGCCAGAACCCCCACGACACCCCTGGATCACTTCAAATGCAGCTTAAATTTCCATAGGCAGGGATGCTTCACCTCCTTATCTTTGCTGATGCTTCTGATAAATTATTTCTACATTGTCCTCCTTTCTCTTGCTCACTAACCCAAACAAGTCTCTTACCTGTTCGCAAGTGTGTTCTTGGAAGGAATACCATCAAAAACAATCACACGATCGGCAAGATACGTAGCCATGATAAAATCATGTTCTACCACAAAAGCTGTTTTTTTAGCGTGGAGAATGAAACTGAAATAGAAATAAAAAGAGAGCCGAATGTAAACTTACTGTAAAACTACTGAAAGTTTCAGTTAGTTTGGCCATCATGTATACTTTACCGTTTAATGACTCTAGCAGCCATTAGACGTTGTTCAGAGTCCAAATATGCTGAAGGTTCATCAATTAGGTAGACGTCTGCAGGTTTACCAAGACAAAGAGCTAATGCAACGCGCTGCAACTCACCACCAGACAATGTCTGAACCTATTGGGGGGTGAGGATAAGGCCGTATTTAGTCCAGGTACAGGTAGGGAATTAACGAAGAAGAGTTAGGATGCTGTCTCAGGCAATTCATACCTCCTGGTCAATGATGTTTTCTATTTGAAGAGGTTTCATTACATCAGTTACAAACTGGGGGTGCGTATAGGCATCTCTGATCTTCTCGTGCAGTAGCTGACGGACGCTTCCCTAATTAAAAGAAAAATGTTGCCGCTCAGTTTTATGCACCACACCACAAGAGAACAAGAAGAAATAGAATTAAACAGCTTTGTGTCCTGGGTGTAAAGAAATTCTGCCTGGGTACTAGAACATGCTTTTTGTAGCAAACACAATAAATAAGGCCCTAATTAAAAGAAAAATGTTGCCGCTCAGTTTTATGCACTGCACCACAAGAGAACACGAAGAAATAGAATTAAACAGTTTTTTGTCCTGGGCGTAAAGAAATTCTACCTGGGTACTAAGAACATGCTTTTTGTAGCAAACACAATAAATAAGGCTTAAACTTACTGTAGATTTAGGACTGATCTTCTGTGGCTTGTAGCTGACGTTTAGAACCGGGACCTCACCTATAAAAAGATAAAATTTATAATGAAAACAAGAGCCTTTCCAGTATCTTCCAAATAGGTTTCAACGAAGGTATTAAGCACTACCTCCTTCATCAGGCGTAAGTCTTCCTGCAAGCATTCGGATAAATGTAGTTTTGCCCGTTCCTAAAATAAAATGCAAGTTACAGACTATTTCAGACTTGTTAGTAACTTAGACCTCTTAACAATTCAGTCACTGAGATACAAAAAAAGAAAGACTTAATGCATTTTAAAACAAGACTGCTTGGAGAACTTCTATATTCACTTCCAGCAAGCTGTACTTGCTATTCCTTGCTTTTTCAAACGGAAGAGACATCTACAGCTACAATAGTCCAGACCTGTGGCTAAGCTCACCAGGTCAATCATCCTCCTGCCAATCGAAGTTCTTAAACTGGGGTAACAGACAAACACAATGGCATCATTACCCCTCAGTAACTTCATGTTCCCGCTATTTAGGGAACAAGCTCATGGCGTGACATCTTCACGAGGAAACGAGCAGTTCAACTGGACTCAAACCCAGTAATTTGGAAGCCTGGCTCCTAGTCTGAGAAGGGCTTCGGGGCATACATAGGGCCGTAGAAGCGGCTTCCGACAAGAATTGCACTTACCGTTTTCCCCTAACATCACCATAATTTCAGAATCGGTGAATTCTCCAGCTACTATGGATAGTTCAAATTCTCCCATCTTTTTTTTCATTCCTGGGTATTTGTACATACACATCTTTTTAACCTCTTCTTCATTAGCCGTCTCAGCCACTTTAAATACCAGAGATGCATCTCGAAACCTTAGATTTTCTGTTGGAACATAGCCATCTAAGAAAATGTTTATGCCTGTGAAGGGAGGAAAAAAGATTATTAAAAAAGGTCTACAACAAAGCAAGGCAAGATGGATTTCAATTCTTAGCTGTAAATTCCAGTCAGGTAAGGAGAACATTGGGTTTTAAGTGGCATGTGGAAAGAGGCAACAAAACCTCCTATTTGAAAACCTGTACATGATACAAATTGAATGAAGAAAAATCCGACTAAAATTGCAGAAAGGCTACAGCAGCTCTCCCTGACAACCTAGTATTAGTAAGGTGTGTGTAGGGTTTACAGAAACTACTGCTGTTGGACCCATTCTCACAAAACCAGTTATTGCCAAGTCTGAGTGCTACGAACGTGGTCAATTCAGCTGAACACTACGTACCTCTGTCCTGTGCAAATGCTCGTCTGCCCTTTCTCTACTATTTATAGGGTCTTTGGGCATTTCATAATTTAGACTTTTGGGTTGAGTTACAAATTTAGGATCACGTAAAACAGAAATTCCGCACAAAATGAACCAGCAGTTTTTTAGTTACTGAATTGTAACCAGAAGAAGACATGTGCACATAATAGACAATTAGCATTTTGGTATCTTTTTTTTAATTCCACAGAATTTTTTGAGTATGTTTAAAAAGAGAAACATGGCAAGAATTACCTTCTCTTACGCTGAAAGGCATAGTAACAACACCGTAAGCACTTGGCACACCATACAGACAGCAGATAAAGTCAGAGAGATAATCTAACACACTTAGATCATGCTCTACAACAATAATGTACCTGAAAAATAGAGCCAGAGAGATGCTTTTATACAGCAATAAAAAACATTTTTTCTCTAATCTTACATAAGCAAAAGCTATCAACATGATTTTCATTTAATACGGTTTCTTAGCTTTATACTAAATACAGAGTTTAAATCTCTGGATAAGCATTATTTTTTTTTTAAAAAAAAAAACCTGTCCAATAAACAGACATTGTCAGTAAGTTGAAAGTCCATCTTTAGTGTAAACTGTCAGCTTCTTTATGTACAGTAAGTGGAAGGATATTGATTGACTGGAGTGAAAAATACTTAGCACATTTTAAGAAAAAAAAATAATCCTTGTGAGAAGGGGATGGAACAGCAACGTTCAGGTGAAAAATAACCACCTGTATTTTCACATCCTTATTACAAAATATACCCCAATGCTGAAACAGTACACAAACTATAGAAATAAGTTTTCAAAATGCAAAGGAATATAATATTACTAACTTAGGATATTTTAAACATCTCTTAGGGTACCATACTGAGAAGTCAGCACTTCTAGGGAGATGGACTGGATGTTTCTTCCCTCTGTAAGCAGTCACCTATTATTACAGTCTAGCAAAACATTTAAAGTTTGTATTTACCTGTCAGGGTTTATTAGGGATCGAATAGTAATGGCAGCCTTCAAGCGCTGCTTGACATCTAGGTAGCTAGAAGGTTCATCAAACATGAAGCTAGCCCCAAAAGAAAGAATGAAGTCTTAGTGAATGCAAGCTTTCTACATATTCAAACCTCATACTAACATTTCAACCATTAAATACACAGAAAGAAAAAATTATCATTATTTATAGAAAGACAAAAAAAAGTGAGAATTATGTACCGACACCTGCCTCGAATTTCTGATGCCTGTCACGTGAAATTGTTAAACGGTTCAAGTTAAGTATTACTTTGCCAAAAGCTCTGACAAAGTTATCAAATGTTATGAGAAATCAGCAATCAGTTAGGAATCCCATGCACTCAGTTCTGACTCAGCTTAAATTTAACATGAACTGACGAGTGCAAAAATACTTCAGGAGACTAGAAGGACATCTTCCCAAAAGAGAGAAACAAAACAAACAAGAAAACCCACCCAAAACCTGCACCAACCAAAAAAAGACCCCAGCCAAACCAAAAAAACAACCCAAATAAACAAAAATTTAAAAAAAACAAAACAAAACAAAACCCACAAAAATCCCGTAACTTCTGCTCTTGCTTGCTTGGTCCCAAGGAGTGAGGGAACAGCACAGACTAGACAGTAATTTCCTGGTTGAAAGACAGAAGAGGGACACGAGTTCCCAGAGCTGGGGAAGCATCTGTCCATTTCTTACTCGGAGAGGCAAAGTGAGGTACGCTCTCAAACAGGATACATTTATGTGGGATTAAGGAAAGGTTATGAAGTTGTGATGCTGAAAGTTAACACTGGCCTCTGAAATTGGCTATTTCCAGTCAGATGAATTTAAGTATAAAAAACCCAGAGATTAGATACAGAGTAAATATGGATCTCGGCTGCTGAGTTGGTAAAAACAATATTTTTTTAAAAAATCCTTTTGTTCAAATATTTCAAACAATAAATGTAAATTAGAGGACCATATTCTGAGACAGATTATTAGAAGCAATGTGTAACAGAAGTAAATTAAACATACATATCAGCCTTCTGAATGCAAACAACTGCACAAGCAAATCTCTGAAGTTCTCCTCCTGAAAGGTCCTCAACATTTCTTTCTTTCAGATGGGTTAAGTCTGCAAATAAGCGGTTAATTTTAGATATGTTATAACCAACACAACAATTTGTATTTTCATTACCTACAGAAACATGTATAATCACAGCAGACATCCTACACAGAGGAAAAAACAGAAAGAAATAAAATAAGTGTTCCATTTACACAGAAGCATCATAATGCTATTTGTAAGTCACAGCAAGTTACGGCTTCTCTGCAGCATTAGCTGACTAACTTGGATGGCTGCTTCTTACCATGCAGAAGCATTACATTTCTATTTGTTTTTCCACCATGTATTTGGTAAAGATTTCTGGCCCTAAAAAGAAACTCTACCAGTTTTAAAAGTGTTTCTTGTTAGACCTGGCTGAAGAGTTCTGATTTTCAGGAAAATCAAGTCCCCCAAATGTTACAGCAAATGGGTGAAGCCAGTATTTTCTCACCAGCTTTATGAACAGCAAATTTCAAGAACGCACTGTTGCACTAATAAGTGGGACTCAAAGACCACGCTCTTGGTGGTGCAATGCAGCCCCACCTTTACCACCCAGATCTACCAAAAAGAACCCTTTTGTTCATTTAGCAACACCTAAATTAACACCTAAATTTAGTAACAACTGAATTCGAAACACCTACAAAAAATTACCAGGCCTGGACTATGCAGATGTTCTTCTTATTAACTGCACTATTCTCAGGAGTCAGGATTACTCCCATTATAATTCGCTATGCACAGGTTTAGGGTTTTTTTGGGGGCGTGGAGGGGTGAAAGGTTTTTTGTACTCGGATAGCAATGGTTCTCACAAGAGAGGATGCTAAGATTTTGCCAGACTTGTAAGTAAGCAAAAGCAGCAGAGGGTAACTGGAATTTTTCCAGATTTAACTCCCCCCCGCTTTCTACCATGAAACACAAACCACATTAGATTCTGTTAACTAGCATGTATCAATTAGTTCGCCCTTGCCACGAGGAAGTATCATTTGCAATGGTTCAGATATGCTTACAGCAAGCCCTAGGCTTTAAACTAAAGCATCTTTACTTTCTTCTTTTTTTTTTTTCTTAATTAGTATCATTTAAATCTACTATCACATTAGCAGTAACTTTATTTTTTTCAGTAAATACGAATTTCTCAAATGCTTTGAAGTTGGACTTCACAAAATTACTTACCAAGCTGCTGACATACAACAGTTTGTGTCTTAGTTTCATCCTTCCTATCCAGAATTGATCCCACTGTTCCCTGCGTGATAAATAATAAAAAAACCCTACAAGATTATTTCACCATTAACAATTTCAGACAGTAGTGTATTTTTGACATTGAGTTACACTGCTAAAGAAAATCTTTAAACGTAAGAGAAGTATGACAGGAGAAGCTCCCAGCTCATGAAATTTCTCACCTTTGCAGCTTTAGGGATCTGGTCCACATACTGAGGTTTAATGATAGCTTTCAAGTCATCTTCCAGGATCTTGGTAAAATAATTTTGTAATTCAGATCCTCGGAAGTAAGTCAAAATTTCTTGCCAGTCAGGTGGATCCTGTGACAAAATTAAAGCCTGTGTTTACTTATTCCAATCTAAAAACATTATAAAAAAGTATCTCATTTTAAAATTGCGATCAATACAGCAAATTGAATATGCTTGCAAGATAAAAAAAATCAAAAGCCTGGGAAAAAAGCTAGTTACCAAACTGTTATGTTGCCTCTGCAAAGTTTCCATTAAAACAAAAAAAAAAAAAAAAATTATAAAATTGTAAAATGGAGGGCAGAAGTTCAGATATTTTTTTTCCAGGTGTCACTAGCCCTTTCAAGAAAAAACATTTTAAATTTGCACCTGGGACATCCAAAACTGTCCTTAGACAGTTAAGAAGCTATGAGCGAAACTACTTCATGGGGAGAATGATAGCAGGGATTGGTGTAACTGCACTGATTAGCTACCTGATCCAGCTAATCCAAAGGAAAAGGGTTGGACTGACAAAATCAACTTGCACAAAAGATGCGATAAAATTTGGTCATTTTCTCTGCTTCTAGCAAACATTTCCAAGGAAACAGAAGAAGACGACAAAGGAAAAATTACACCAAAAAGGAAAAAAAAAAAGGAACTGTTCAGAGAAATCACCCAGGAAAAAGTCCCAACTACTCTGAATGGTGCCGAGTTAATTATTTTGATGGTAAACAGTACGGAAACAGAGCGACACAGCCGTATTTCCAAACCAAGCAAATACACAGAGGAAATGCTTCATAAGTTTTAGAGCAGAAGCAACATGGAAGATTCAATTCATACCACGTGTTTCTGTGGTCATAATGATTTGGCTCTTCACAGGAAAGTCTGATTTTGGAAGCCTGGTAATTCAATTAAGTACACATTCAGAAAGTCAAAAGTTTTGCTATTTCTGCAATACTACCACCTGAAACAAGAAGTCCACGAAATAATGTAAACCAAACTTGAAAGAGAACGGAAAATGTAGCTGGGAAATGTTTATTTCTTTGCAGTTTTAAGTGGCAGCCATGAAATCAGTAATTTATTAAAAAGTTACTCTTTCGGGTGAAGAAACTGATGAAGAAAGTTTGAACACACTTATTCCTACAATTCCTTCTTGCAGGACAAAGGTGAGCATCAGAATTCCACTGTCACCACGTAATTTGAAGGTGAGAAGGTGATAACTGAAATACTGTCTGACAAGAAGAGTCACAACAGTTATTATTTATGTCTTTTCTCCAACAACATTCACTCTTTGGAGTAGTGCTAGGTGAACAAACCCCTGCAAATTATTTTGCTTGCTGACTGCACAGTTTGACTTAGTATAAATACCCAGGAAAATGGATTATGATCTCCCATGAAGACCAGCAGGTGACAAGTTGTTCTGTCTGGTTCTCAAAAAATACTATCAAAATTTCAAAGTATCTAGCAACACGAAGAAACTAAGGATTTTCAGAACTCAGTATTAAAGTGTACAGTGGAAAATATCTTCAACAACAACTTATGATAACAACGTATTTTATAAGTGATCAACTTCAAAAGAATCAAAGATAAAAAAGCCTAGGAGATCACAAGGATCCATAGCAAGTGCTCATAGAGACTAGAGCTGCTCAGATAAAAGCAATATTGAACTCAGAAGAAACTCCAAAACTTGAGCTACCTAAATCCCTCGATGGGGAACAGATAAATGGTGCAGGGAAAAAAAGTTGACATTTTTAAAGACTGGTATAAAAAAAGTCTTATGTGTGACTTAAAGACAGAAACCTACCTCTGATATTTATCTTCAGTGAGTTACAATTAGTGTCCTTATCTTCCTTGAAACACACACAGAATTTGCAAAAAAGCCTTTGTTAAAAACATCCTTCTACTATTGTTTCTGTGGGGAGGAGGTCTGTGGCTGTTAGTAGGGCAAGTGCCAATGTCCTTGCAAATTCTATCACCTTCACAGACACAAAAATTCAGCGAAAAAATAAAACCACAGCTATCTATAATGCCAACTCTATTTTACTGATGATACATACATCATATTTTCCAAGATTTGGCTTCTGTTTTCCCGCTAAAATTTTCAAGGCAGTTGATTTTCCAATACCATTGGTTCCAACCAATCCCAGTACTTCACCTGGACGAGGGATAGGCAACCTGTACACAACAACGATAACTTTGGATTATATTAATGCCATCAGACACCAACATTTGGTGGTAAAGTAAATGCTGCAATGTGTTTTCAGGCTTTCTGATTATTTCAGCCTACTTTGTTAACTTGCCAATATATAATTCAAATTAAATCAATATTCCTTAAAAATAGAAGATCATAAGAAAGATTTAGGAGCACTTTGTCCTCTAAACAGGAGCTCTGTAAAATGAGCACTAAAAATCTATTTCATTATAACACTTTTAATCAGGAAAAAAATAATTAACATTCAAAAAGGAAGCTACTGAGGTAATAACCAAGAACACCTTGATGTGCACTCTGTTCAGACTATCAAAAACTCGAATTTCTTGTCTCTCTTACATTGATTTGAAAAATAAAATACCTGTGAAGTTTGAAGGCATTGGCACAATATCTATGTGTTGTTTCTTTCTCCAGGTTGCTAGGTAAGTTAACAATTGACAAGGCTCCAAAAGGACATTTCTGTAATTGAAATAAATGTATAGATTACTAGTGCACACAAACAGATTATTAACAAAATGCTATGTTCTGTACTGCACCCAGCTGTGCCTTTAAATATTTGTAAAAGAACTTTTACCAAATTACTTCACTTTCATTTACATAGTCAACTCTTCAAAGAAGTTCTATACCACAGTTTTCAAATTAAATAGATAGCAATTCAGACTGTCACTCTACAATACAAATAAGGCAACTGCGTACATTCTCTAGCTCTTTTACAAACCTACCTTTCTACTGCTAGCTGTCTATAGCCACAACCAACCAAACCAAACCAAACCCAACCCGCAGACAAAAAGTTACAACCCACGCCTTGCAACCCAGCCAGTTCACTAAACTGACACGGTACTTCACTTTCTATAAACAATAACAGTTATCAAGGGCTGATTATTCAGGGGAACAAAATTGCTTTTTGAAGTTACACTGTGCATTATGAAATATAATAGCAAAATAAGGAAATGTTATCACTTTAAATAAAGCAGTCTAACTTTTACCTTGATGCAAATACCACAACCAATACAAAGTGTTTCCGAGATCCATGCTATTTTGCTCTGTGATGTGACTTCTATGCAAAGTTTTCCTGGTGAAAAAGAATAAGAAAGTTTCTGATGAATCAGAATTCTTGCCAGTACGACTAAGTTCCACAGAGGAACACGTAACCGATTAATGTTCCCTGAAGCTTCAGATCTTCCGCAGACCTGAAAAGTGGCATTATTACTATGAATTGTTCATGCTTTCAGTGATACTTCTAAAGGTTTTATGAAATGAAGCATGAGCAAGAAATAAATCCCTAGCAATTATAAAACTCTAGTTTCTTCTAGTAGAACAGTATTTAAAACTTCTGCAATTGCTGAAATACTTTGTTAAATTAACATCCCTTACCCATTCGAACTACAGGACAACTCTTCTTGCATTCTTGACGGCATTTCTTTGGCTTACACTTGTCATGGTTGACAATAGCAATTCTTGTTAATTTGTCTGCCATAATGCACAATTTAGGATTAAACACGTACACCGATTATGAGGAGGAATAGCGGGAGTCTTCCAGATCTTAAGAAAAAAAAAAAAAAATCCAAAAGAGAACAGAATTAGTGACAGCACAGAGGAGAACAAACATATCTGAAGTTATTACTAGCAGAGTTCAGAGATGAAAAAAGCAAAATGATTTGATTCTTTCCTCTTTCCAGCAACACAGCAAACAGGGCAAAGTCTCAGACACAAGTAGTAAGGGTACTGATGTGTAAATAACTGCACAAACCTTTAACATCAGCTTTCCATTCCATTCCTAGTTCTCCACTGTAAAATAGAACTGTGATTACACTGAGAATGTATTTGTTTCCACAAAAAGCATGTTGTAGTAAGAACAAAGGAATCTACACTGCTGCAAATTTGAGTTTCACAAGCTGCCTTCTGTAAGGTAACCTTGTTCATGCTACAGTGTCTGGTAAAGTCAACTTGTGACTACAACCATTACTCCAAGAATTTGACTGTAATATTCATTTCACAAACTGTATGCCAATATTCTATATTAAATGATTAAAATACTGTAAAATTTAAACCAGTTTAAGTGAAAATTTGTAGTTGCATATAGAAAAGCAATCCAGGCAACATGAACAGGCATATATGATGATGCTGGAGTCTTTTATCTTCAGTTCCATTAGTATTTGCATAACTACACTTACATTCTGCATTTCCTAATATGGTATCAATGACTATGATATGTTCCAATAAAAATACGCAACATTCTTTAGAAAATTACTTTATTTTTAGAAGAGAAAGGTCTTGAGAGTACTAGACAATTAAATATTCCTGAAGTCACAAATGCACTCGAAGAAGTGAAATTACTACTTGCATTCCTCGACATAGCTGTCTCTCCCCTTCCTTAGATATCTGTAATGCACACTGACAAGCACCGGATTGCACTGGGAATTTACGTCAACATTTGCAGCAGAAGGGAGGGAAGGACAAAGAATTTTTCAATTTAAATTTTGATAGATTAAAAAAGGTGGAATGTATTTTAAAATGCATTTATATTTCCATTACCGTATTCACACACAGCACTGAGAATAACAGTAACAATGACTTTATCTTCCTATGGGCAACACGCACCTAAGGACAACTCCCTCCGCTCGCTCCTGTTCCAGAACAACAAAAACAACTGAATCAGGAGGCTCTCGGAAGTTTACAAGGTATTACAGATGACAAACATTTTTTTTTTTAGGTCTAAAGAAAGACCATAAATAAAGTACAAAGCATTTCCAGTTCAACACCACTAAATAAAGTGATGGCAGCCCTACAGATAATGCTAACCCTACAGATGATGCCAATTCAAAATCGTCTCAATTCAACGCAATATGCATCAGTAGTTCAAAGATGTAACTGGGAATGTGTCTTGAAATACTTCAGGTTTCCAAAGTCTGCGCGTGCACTTCCTTCCAAGAAAAGGATGCCAACATTTCTTATTAAAGAAAGTATTGTCTGTTGGATGTCCAGTTCATCTTCGCTCCACCAAACTAAAGTGTCCCGCAGTGCTTTAGAGCCTATTTCCTACATATGGCTGTGCTATGAAGAAAGGTTGTGACTTTCAGTGTCCCGAAAGAAGCAAGGATAAAACCGGTGTATGGCACAGTTATCACGTTAAACTCTGTCCTCCTCTAAACCCACCCGTGAACTTGGTTTGGGAGGAATCCTACAGATACTACTGTAATATGAAAGAAAGGAAGTCTGGCATCCAGCAGGGAGCAAAGGTCAGAAATTAAAGAGGTTATTGTATCTTTAAATCCATCATTACCATAGTTATGAATATTTCAAGTGGTTCGTTTTAGAAGTGGTAGTCTTATTCCTCTTTTCAATTTCCAAAGTATTTTTAAATTAATGTCTAAAGATATTCTTCATCAGATATAAATGAATGTAGTTATTAGTCATCCTGCCAATCTTATTGTGGCAGTTTCTACTTCTAATACTTCAATTTTTTTTTCTTTAATCTTGTAAAATTTCCTAAGCCAAAAAGTCTTAATAACATAGTTTATGTTTTCACATAAATGATTAAATATTTAAAAAAAAATTTAAAAGACAATTTTACAGTTCTGCATCGTGAGACAAAGTAGGGCTGAACATTGCAATTACATCCATAGACCCGGCCAACAGGCATGGAATAATGGGTTTGCAATTCTCACTTTAATACATTTTTCTTACATACAAACCCAAGAAACCGAAAGCCTTATTCTCAAAAACTATAAGAACGTTTGAATAATTGTTTAGGAGACAGACACTGGATTTTGTCAGTGCTTCAAATAAAGATACATTCTCTGGGAATACATCCCAGTGCTTTTCACAGCAGAGCTGTAGTTTGCGGTGCTCAGAGGATTTGGGGGTGAATCACTCACCCTCTCTTTGGTTTCCCAAGGGCAGTGCCTCAGCTGGGCCAGCCTCTTCTCCAACAACGCCTGCATGGCTGAGTACCCCGAGCAGACAGCACACGCCGTCTATCTCCCGGGCAGGGCTCTCCCCACCAGTTACCTTAGCTCTAACTAGCACGTAAACTGCTTCTATGGGTTGAAGACAAAGCTGCAGTACTTCAGGAGCTTGCCTCCCCAACCTCTGCTGGAGGTTACAGCCTGGGCAGTACAGAGAGCAGACCAGCCAAACTCTCCCCTCAGCCATCCACCCCTCCTGTCCGCTGGTCGGCCTCAAACACCACAGTGGGAGAAGGGGATGGGGGTTGCTCTGAAAGACCAAGTCAAATATGGCTTCAAACAATTCGGTTTTACCACCTACCTCAGCAAGCTTTCCACCCAGTCTTGGTGGGATAATCAGACTAAAGTTTACACTACTACCCATTGCTGAATTAGACCGTGGTCGGTCAGTAGTAAAACAGCCTAAGTTTTTTTTTTTTTCTTCTAACGTACTTACACGGAAAACGCCCATGTGTGGTGAAGAGTTTTGAAGGGGTCACAGCAGTAAGTACATCAAGCATTTATGAAGTACTTGGTGGGGGCAGGGGACTAGAACTCACAAACCGGCATGGAGATACGCACTCGTGCCTCCCTGCTCCCATCTACACGATGGAAGTGTCAGATTATCCAAAACTCTCCAGTGCTCTTAAACTATTTTCAGAAAAAAATATTTATCACTTCTGTCACTTCTGCAGTACTTCCAGAACTGTCCTGACATCTACCATGAGAATTGTCCACAAGAGAAAATAGTAATTTCTACTTAGAACTGGCAGTTTAGAGCAAATTAAACAACACTGTCCAAAACCAGGCTGAACTCAAGTTACACATTTATATGCAGTTACTTGGGTGGCATTTAACTTAACGTACCGAATAGGATCGTCTGATTTCACGGTGCGGACAGCAGAACTCTCAATACACTGAACGCAGGTCAGCAACACATACAATATGCATACACTACAATACAGCATGCCAGTAATTGTTAAGTATAGTCAGCAGTTTAAGGGCAGGAGAAACTCGTATTCAGAAGCATTTAAGTTCATGTCTGCACTTCTCCTTTCCAAATCAAGAAGAACAGAAGAAAAAACAAAGTAGTAACAAATTAGTATTTTCATAACTACAAGAGTAGAGTGTTATTTTGAACTAGTGAATTATGATGGAGCGACAACAGAAAAATCTTTCTAGAACGATGGACTGATGACACAGGTGGATGAATGAGAGAAGCAGTAACAACTGCCAGCAAAAAAAAAAGTGCAAAAAACCTTAACAATATTATTTATTGAAGCCCAAAGCTGTCCATTAATTTCAATTATGACACTTAATACAAAAACAAATCCAAAAATAAGACACAAGATGTTATCGCAAGCATTTAAGTCTGCATTCTTAGGCTCTCTGACACATCAGATTATAAAAAAAAAAGCATGTCAGCAAGCCTTGCTACTTGTCACAAAAGGCAATAGTAATGTACAATCTGTAGAACAAATGTAATGCACTTTGCACTACGAATATTTCTTTCTTTCACAGGCATTAGAGTTAGATTGGAATTTACTAAGTCAAGTCAATTATAACCAAGAAGGATTTGTAAGTGCATTGAATTATTCAGACTTAAACAAAGAAAAATTAAAAAAAAAAAAAAGTAAATGGAGACTGAAACGCAACCAGAGACAATTAATTTAAATGATGCAAGGCAAGATCTGTGTTCAGAACTGCACCATACTTTAGTTACTTTGCAGAAAAACAGTTAACATTTTCTTAAATTACATTGCATCAGACCTCAAAGATAACCGCTGTGGAAAGAAGCGGGGCGAGCAGCATTTGCACTTTCCACTGAAAATAACTAACCTCAAGAATTATCTCTCAATCCATTGCCAATGGACTACACACAGTCACTCCATAACAAGAACAAGAAAGTTAGGAACTTGAATATCCAAAGAAAATGTAAATGAAAGACAAAGAACATTTTCAAACTGCAAACGGGAGATCACTACATTTCTAAGTGTCAAAGCAGAAATAACAGTGAATGCTACAAGAACAACCAAAATCTACTAAGAATTAAGAACTTGTCTATGCTTAAGGTTTTGACATCTGTTTTAGAAATAGAGCCAATGTACAAAAAGAAGTTTAAACAAGCCCCAAATCTCCCTACTGCATTTAACTCATTATATTACTCATAAAGCACAACCTGAATATGAAAATAAATACAATGTTAACATGAAAAGCATATGGTCAAATACACTGACGCAGCATAACGAGTGGGTGTGTTTAGCTGGTGCTGAACAGTATTAATTATCACTCAATCTTTAATATTTCCTTTTAACATGAAGTGAAATACATAAGAATAAACCCATAAATTAGCAACGTACCACATGAAAATTACAGAACTATTTCAGGTCCACTTGTTTAGGACTAGAGTTTAGGAAACCATAGCAGAGAAACTTGAATTAGAATTTGAAAACCGTCACAGAAACTTGCAGGTGAAACAACTAAGTGCATTCCAGAGAAGAAACACTACCACGGTCCTAGAGAAAAGCCCTGCTGAGTTTTTGTTTTTTTTTTTTTTTTTCACAGATACCTTGTAAAAACCAGCTGTACTCCATGGCCTTATCAAACCTGCAAGAAGTCTTGATCTCCTCACCACACAAGCAGGCACAGGGACGTTAACCTTCCCCAAAATAAGGCAAATCATGGCTTTTTCCTCCAGCAGAGGAAGCCCCCTGCTCTCCCAGAAGAGAAACACCGGC
>NW_009635297.1:0-11506 GCF_000690535.1 Cariama cristata
CTGAACCCGCCCGCCTGCGGGGCTGCTCCCGCAACCCCTGCTGAGCCCTCCGGGCTGGGCTGGGTCTCCAGGGAAACGAGCTGCCCAAGGGTTATTTGGAGGAGTTTTGGGGGAGAACCGGCCCTCTCGGTTGGTGGTGAGCTGTGGTATGAGGTACGCAGTTGTGGGCAGAGAGCCTGCGGTATGGAAGCGGTGTATTGGGGATGTGGGAGGTTGTCTCCTTGGTCCTTAGAGGTGACCCCATCGAGCCAGGAGGGAAGGAGAAACCCCAAAATTCAAATACTGGTGTTGCTCAGGGCTATGCCTATGATACAGGCTTGTTGTGTTTAAGAAAATACAGAAACTTTCAGCTTTTAGGGTTTCTGGCTGGCACATCTCACTAGCATGGAAGCATTGAGGAAAAAAGGAAGAAAATACATTTAGGCAAGTCTGAGAGCCTCTCCACAACAGCTTAGAGTGTGAATTTGTGATCTAAATATTTCTGCTGAATAACTACTGAGTGTCTGCACAGGGAGGGCAAGTGCAGGAGACAGGAAGCACGGGTCACTGCCTGCTCAAATGTGGGACGTCACTGCAATGAATGGAACTATTTGTTAGATTGGTTTGCCGTGCTAATTGTTTGTGTTAACTTTGGCAAGTAGGGTGTGTAGTTTGAGGCATATTTGAAATCTTTGAGTTGAGTTGTGTTGTGTTCTAGGGCAGAGATGATCCTGGGCAGAAAAACAGATAGAAGATGTTCTGCAGCTACAAACAGGATTTTCTTATTATCATAATCAGGTGTTTTCTCTCTATTAGGGATTTGTGCAAAAGTTGATAATAGCAGGAGTGTTGTGCAATCCAGAGGGAACTAGCACATGTGCTGGTGACCTCTTTATTCAAGGGACTGTGTTTTGCTAGCAGCCCTGTGTAAACAGCAACTGGTTACTGCAGCAATATGATGAAGGTGGGTAGAGGCAAGAGGACTCACATTTTGAAGTTCAGAAATCCCTTCCATGGAGCAATGGATAAGCATGGTGAGACAGGTCGAGAAGTTCATGCCTTATGACGCTCCCAGCCTTTTAGCTTCATGGTACCTGAACCCATACATATGTAATCAAGGGGTCAAAACATCTTTTCCCACTGCTCAGTAGTAGAAGGAGCTCAGCATTGGCAGTTCCAGTCTGGAACCTCCTCTGGTGACAAATATAAACTGGCACATATTCGTGAAACATTTGTGACAACTTTCAGTTTATTTTAATTAGAGGATCATTTTAAGGTGGTTCAAAGCATCTGGAATCTCACATGCCACTTTGTACGCATGACCTCAGCATGTGTCCATCCCTTCAATCCTGCAGACCTTCTGCATCTTGGTACTCCTGATTGGAGTGACTCCAGCACTCAGGTTTATACCTTGGTATGTAAAGAAAAATAGTCAACTCCTAATTCGGAGCATAGCCGCCTTCCTGTCTTTCTACAGGGGATGGAGATTGGTCCCTCTGAGTTCCTGTCTATCTGTGGATCTGAATGACTCTCTGAGGGTGCTTTTCTCCATTGACAAGAAAGTGATCACAGGGTGAATTGGCTGCTAGCCTATGTACCTTGAGCAAGACCTTTCAGTTCAGTAGGATGAACGTAGACCCTCTATGTCATCCCTCAGGAGCTAATGTGAACAGCCTGTTCTAGAATATTGTTGAGCATCTGTATTTCCAAAAGATGGTGATGGAAACTGGGGAAAGTTCCTCAAAACTGTCATCACACACTTGTGACAACCATCAGCTGGGCAACAAAATCAACCTGATGATGACCAGAATAAAGAATCGGTTTACAGAGAGTCCAGAACTGGACCTTTTAAGCTCTAATTTAAATAATTCCTCTTCAGACCTCATATAGTCTCAGTGTCCCTAGAGCAGATAGAACACTAGCTTCCATACCAGGGTTGGTTAATACCCTTGGTTCTCAAGTACCTCTGTAAATTGTGCCTGCACTGGATCCATTCTCTTCTTGAGAAATAGCTGCTGCCACCCTCTTTATAATCTCTTTCCTCTATTTTCTCTGACCTTGAACTAGTCAAACCAAGATCCCTTTATTTAAGAGCATAAGGTGTCCTGTCCACAAACCGTACCAGAGTCCACAGGGGATTTTTAATGCTTTTGGGGGATCGTTCAGATTCTAGTAATGTTACAAGAGTAACAGGCACTCATTCTTGCCCTGTATTTCAGCATTTATAGCAGGTACTCACATAGTTATTAAGCTGTCTAGTAGTCCTCAGTTTTTACACATCAACAGCTGAAAGGTCTGTCTGAAGTCAGCTAACCTTGGATAGCAGGATGGAACACACAAATCACATTCTTGGCAAATAAGGATGGAGGTTGTTACTTTTTAGTGACTTTACTCTCCATGGTAAGTACTAGTTGTGGGGCCACATGTGGAAAGGGAAGAGTTTTGCACGAAATTTGAAAAGCTGCCAGAAGATTTCTCTGGGTGGGAAATTCTCCTCTGCCCAGCAAATATTGTGAAACCGTTTTAGCTACTTAAGAAGAAATGGAAACTCCTTCAGTCAGAAGTGTGAAAACATCAAGCACCTTTACTCTTAAGAGAATTAATTGGGAAGCAGAGAACAATCCTGTGCTCTGTATTAAGTTACATCTTAATTCACAAGCAGTCTCTTCTGGATCTCTACGATGACTTGTGGAGTTCAGTGCAGCTCTGAAGATGCAGATATTAATTTGTAGTTTATTATTCTGCCAGCTCTGAATTTCAGAGTGACCACAATGCAGGAGGTACTTAAGCAATGCATTTTCCCATTCACGTGCATGTGAATAGCATCACTGAGTGTTGTCCTACGTTTAAGTTACGTAAATTCATAGTCATTGACAAATTTACAGAAGCTAAAACCTTAAGAAACAATTACATCACCTAACTACATCACAGTTCTCATGTTATAGCTGTTATATTTTACCCAGGTACCTTGGTGCGAACAGACAAGAGAAGTGACCTATCCTCCCATAAGAATGTTTGGTACTAAACAAAAAGTATTCTGAAACCGGGTGGGAAGTCCAAAATCACAATCCAAAAACATCTGAAAACAAATATTTTTTTAATCAATAAACAAAACATTTTCAAACTTAATTCTTTGAACTATTGTGACTGAAAATGTAAGTTGTTTCAAACAGTGAATTTCTGTTTAAAAAGTCAAAACACAATTTTAGCAATTTTGAAACTTTCTTTTTAGCAAGCAAGGTATTGAAACTCATCATTTCCTATGAAAAGTTCAGTTTTGATGATCACATTTTCCAAATAAAAAAAAAAAGAGCTGATGGCAAATGAGATCAACACTTAGATATGTCACAGACCCAATGCCAAACAGGAAGCCTCTAGAGAAATGTCGCTTAAAACAAATGTGTAACGTTTTCAGATTTCCTGAAGTGCCTCTCACGGTGAATACTTGGTATTTTTGTCTCCTACTATCAGTGTATCTGGCGGTGTTATGACAAAACCCCTTTGCGTGGTGTGCTTGGAGCAGTAGAAGTTCCATGCTCTAGGGCAGGTTTTCTCTTTCCCAGGGTGGGTAGTGCCACCCCGGTAGCAGAGCTAGTGTCTGTCTGTCTGCTTCTGCAAACACAGCAGAAACTTGCTTTGCTCTTCTTTGATCATCAGCAGGCACCAAGATGTGGTGGACACCAGAGGTTCAGAGGAGATCAGGAGGATGTAGATGTCAGTGCTTGCCTCGTTGTCCTGGTAGGACCATACTCATTAGAATCATAGAATTGTAGAATGGTTTAGGTTGGAAAAGACCTTTAAGATCATCAAGACCAACCATAACCCTAACATGGCCAAGCCCACCACTAAACCATGTCCCTCAGCACCACATCTACACATCTTTTAAATACCTCCAGGGATGGGGACTCTACCACTTCCCTGGGCAACCTCTTCCAGTGTCTGACAACCGTTTTGGTGAAGAAATTATTTCAAATATCTAATCTAAACCTCCCCTGGTGCAACTTGAGGCCATTGCAGCACAATTTTAACTCTACTGACATTGCAAAACCAGTACAAGTATTAGTCTTTTACTAAATGAGCCTAGGCCTGGTTGGAGCTGGTCTGTGGTGTTATAAGGGATGCCTGCTTGCTGGAGGTGCTTAGAGTGATTTGTGATAGTACCCTTGTGGGAGACAAATCTAAAATGAGGGAAAATATTTGTATTACATAGACTTTCTAATAGTGCTGTGAATTGCGTCTCCTCGCCATCTTGCACTGAATGCTCATTCAGAGGCAGCCACTGAAGGAGAGGTCTTTTTATGAAAAAAAAAAAGTGATTAAGCAGCCAATTTACCAAAAAGCCATACATAAAATACTGCCTCTCAAAGCTAATAGTCCTGTTTGTTATGTCAGAACCAGCTAATAATGGCCATATTTGTTTGAGTCATAAAACCTCTTTTGCTGGTGCATGATAATAGAGTGTGTTACATGTTCAATTAACCAAACTAATCAAATGCGCTGAGAAGAAATACAATGGAAACAAAGACCTGATCTATGCTATTCTTTGTCGGGCGCAGCAGTTGTTTTTCATGTGCTTTCCTAGTAGTTCTTTGAGCAGATTTACCAGTGATATGCTAACAAATCCTTGACCAATCAAAAAGGCAGGTTTGTTGCTTGAATAAGTAAGAAAGGCTCCCCGAGGACAACTTACAACCATATTCACCCTACTCTGTCACTGTGAGGTACAATGCAGAGGACCAACTTATCTCCTTCTTGGCAATGTATTGGCCTTGCGGACAGAGAAATTAAGCAAGTCAAATCAAGCAAGAGCTAAGCCCAAAGCTTGGGTTGGGGGTGACGGAGAGGTAATGTCCAAGCACCATGGCATGAGAAAAACTCACCGGGAGATGAAGATAGTGCCTAGATCTTCTGCATCCAAATGCAGGAACTCGTAGCCTTATTCCCTCTGTTGAACCATGTCCCTTGCTTGGCCTGCATCTGGCTGAAAGAGGTCCATCAACAGATGGGTTCCCCAGGACTTCCCAGAGCCCAAGGTGTTTCCACCAAGGCAGTCTCAGCTGGACCATGGCACCTGCCAAGCCAGGCACAGCAGACTCTGGGAAGCAGGAGAGATAAGATGATATGTGCAGCCTGAAGTAGCGCTCTGGTGTGTAGCAGCTCTGAGGTGGTCTTTAAAGGCTGATTTTCTGTGGGCAGAGCTGAGCAGCTTTATCAGGGTGACACAGGCCCGGTGAGTACCAGTTCCACAGATAACAACAATCTCAGCTTTAGAAAAAAGGCTGCACCATGTCGAGGGAGGCAAGATCACATTTCTGCAGATTATCTTGTAATGAAGTGACCAGCTCCCTGCGCTGGGAAGCGAGGCGGTCCAGGGAACAGTCTTGTGCAGGTCTATGAAAACATAGCTTTGCCTCTCCTGCATTTGAACATTCAAGGGATCTCCAGAGTTGACTGAGATGGGAGAACTGATTGTCAGAAGGCTTATATTTGTTAGGCAGAGAGAAATTTTATGCGTCTGCAAATAGAAAAAGGTTTACAACCACTGCTCTAGATCAAAAGTGCTTCTCAAGAAGTTGCTTTTTCCTGCCACTAAGTGGCTCCAGATGTTGAAATATCCAACAAAATTGCTTTTCTCTTTTTTTTTTTTTTGGACACACTGAGTTTCACATAGTCAATCTGTAGCAAAGAAATCCCAGTGCTGTCCCCCCACCGAGAACCACCCAATTGCAACATTAAATATTAACTGAGAGAAGAGCTGGATTTGTAGTTTCAGTCTATTTTGATTTTTTTTTTTATTGAGTTCTTTTTCCTAAAACACGAGTTTCCTCTACACACGAGGGACAAGGAAGTTTCTCTGTGTTATGGGCACGGTGAGAGCAGGTGCTGTGCTTTGGGAAGTGGGGCTCCAGTTCTTTATTTATTTGCAAGGAGGGATGGGACTCATTGAAATGCTGGTGGCCTACACAAATGCCCCAACTTCTGCCTTTACTCCATCCCACTGTGTCCTCTTTCTGGTGCTGTACTTCTTCCCTATTCTTTTGGTCCAGGGAGAGCTGGAGGGTGAGAGTACCCAGCTGGGAGTCTAAGGTGGTTGTTGGGTGACAGACACAGGACAAAGGCTGGTTGAGTTGTCCCTCCTCTCGTGCAAATTCGGGCACAGTGGGAAGAACAGATGGTCACCATGCAGAAATGCTGCTTCCTCTCTAGGGTGCTGGGAAGTGCAGTCAGCACAGCTGTAATGAGGATTATTTGTGCCTGGATGGCTGCATCCTTCTTTTCTGTTTGGAAGTAGATCAAAACTACGTAAACCCCTGAAATAACATTCGTACATGTACATAAATATGTATTAGATATGGATATGTTCCTCTGGGTCCTCTGAAAAGTCCTACTTTGTCAGTGCTTGAAAACCTTTTTACTACAAAAAGACCCTCCAAAAGTCAGATGTTTCATTCCAATTCCTGCTCCACTGAAGCACAACTCTCCCAGCTGCCAGCAAGGGTGTCTTACTCCATTTTTCCTGCCCCCAGAATAAAGCTCCATTGAAAGCATCACTTCCATGAATCATTTCTTTTGTCAACAACTGGTATTTTTCTCTTTATTGGGGAAATTTGCCCCCAGGTCTGTTCCCAATAGCTCCAGCTTCTTGATTTTGCTCTCCAATGGACAGAGATATTTTGGGGACTTGGCTGTGGGGTCCTGCCACTCTCCATCCACTCCTGCACAGGCAGGCTTTACGCTATTGCCTGTCTAGCACCCTGCAGTGATTTGGGAAGAACAGGCTCCAGTACACTGCTATGGTCTACAAGCAAAGCCCCCGTGGAAAGCACACAGATCTGGAAGCAGAGATGCACAGCTGTCCCAAAGCCTTTTTGCAAATGATCTTGCTCCCTTAGCAGCCCACTTGGCTTTTGAATTCAACCAGCCTGTTCCCAGTTGCATGGGGTTTGGTTCATTTGATGGGTGTCAGAGCTCTGGTAAGTGTTCTCTTGCAACCCAGAGCTCCTGCCCTTTGCAACCATGGTGAGCTGAACGCTATATGGACAGGAGGAGGCGGAAAGGAAGGGGAGTTCCTGGTATTAAATATTTAGCAACCAAGCCCTTGTGTTTTTTTCATAGAGCAGAAGATCTTTTTATTTGTTCTGTTTGACTGTTTGTGCCTTTAGTATCTGCCAGGCTCTCTGGAGAACAGCATTAAATGTGATGCCTGGGGCAAGCTTTGATGGACAAATCTTTCTTTCTCTCTTTCTCTGTGCTGTTAGAAAGGCCCAAATCTGTGTATCTTCATGTAAGGCAAGCCTGCCCAAAGCTTAGAGCGAGGAATCAGACCATCACGGTGTGAATGTGCGCATTCGTTGAACCTCGTAACCTGACTCAGAATCATTCAGACAAAAGCTGGAGAGTCACAGCTGAAGGACAGAGATGCTGAAATTGGAAAGCTGTTGGATTGACGTGGCTGGGATGGATGGGCATGGAGCATCCTGGCTGCAGGAACAGCCCGTGGGTTTCCTCACCCTGCTCTGTCCTCCTGCAGACCCAGAAGCTGTGTGCAAGCCAGGGGCTGGAGGCAGCTGGAAAATGATTCTTGTAAAGCATTTGAAGGGCTGTGTCTATACATTCATCCATGGGGCTACTTATTAGGGCAGGATGAGGTCTCTGTGCCAGGGCAACTGATGCTCTTGCTTGGACGAGGAGGACAGAGGACTGCAGCTTTGGTGGCCTGTGAAGCTTTGACCTAGGTGGAAGCCCAGCTACTATGTAGCAAAGAGAGCCTTTGAAGGCCGGCACAGGTAGTCCACTGCACCCAGCAGATGTCTTAATCCTCTTTTTTAAGAAGCTTTCAGCCATTTGAGATCCCAAGTGAGTCTTCCCTTATGAAGTGGGACTTCTCCATGAAACCAGGAGAAAATACACCATGTGATGTGGAGTGGAAGCGGGATCAGCCTTAATTTTTCTGAACTGGACAGGTCAAGCAGCTTGGGTCAAGTTGTGTTTCTTCTCAGTAAACTCCAGCCTCTGGAGCCCTGTGTCCCAACTCATCGGTTCAGTAGAGTCATTAGGTTGCCTGAGTATGGTTCTGCTATGAGGGATTTGAACCAATCAGGTAAATGCAAATTATTCTTCTGTGAGTCTTCTCTTTCAATATAGAAAACCAGAGGGATGGGGAATTCAATTATTTTTTTAAAAAATACAGAAAAATGTTTAATTTTAGGTGTTAAGCAGTAACAGTAACATCAAAACATTTGCAGAGAAGTTATTCAGTTGAAAAGCTGTTTTCCTCAATCACAAATACTTTATGTAATTCCAACCAGCTCTCCCTCTGAGGCAGAAAAGAAGCCAGGAGAAATAATATTTTCCAGCTGGAATAATTGTTGTTATTGTTTATTCTGCGCTTTCCCAACTCCCATGGGAATAGCAGAAAAGCTCTAAGGCTGGACTTTCTTCTACACCTTCTAAGTCTACGCCCCAGGTGTGGAATGGGGCTGGCAGCAAGATGAGATGCTGCTTGGATCCCAGCAGCCCCCAACCATTTACCATTGCCCGTGCCGGCTATCTGCCTGTGGCACCAAACTGGCAAAGATACCGCGTGCTTTCCTGTTCCCCGTGCCGAAAGAGGATTTGGAAAAGATGGAGAAAATACCAAGAAAGAAGTGTAGGCTGTCTTCCAATTTAAGATGAGACTGTAGATGTCCAGGACCGTAAAAGAATGGTGTAGAAAAGGTGGATAGTGAAGCGTTGTGTTCTTTCAATTTACTGTCTAGTGATGAAATCATCAGTCAGCAGGTTTAGGAAAATCATAATAAAACATTTTTTCTTCCCTGTGTAATTAAACTGTGGAACTCCCAGCTGCTGGATCTTGTGGAGGCCAAAATTAAAAGGAGTAAAAAGAAACAAAAGTAAGCACAACTTTGTGAGAAACGACTCAATCAGGAGCTGCTAATGCTCCAGAAGTCAGATGTAGCTGTCTAGTTCTAGTTCAGGTGCAAGTCCTAAACTGCCAGCCGCTACACATATCTTGCTTTACACTTGCTCTGTTTCTTATGCATTTTCCCAAGGTAGCTCCTAAGGATCACTTGTAAGAAACATGATCGTAGGGGAATGGATTTGCGTTCTTCCCTCAAATGGCAATTCCTGCATTGTTTAATAGAAGTCATGCTCTAGGTTAAATCTCAGATTTTGGGAAAGCATTTCTAAATCTCTTCCAGCTATTCCTTATCTGATAATAACTTGATGAAGTCAAGAGGTTTATCCTCACAAAAGAGCTTAGAAAAATCCCACATTCACATAGGATCTTTCTTCTCTTGGAGAACTCAGGAATTTCTACTTGGGAAACCGTTATCACCACATCCTTGGACCAGGCTTTCATTGTGGCTCGCTGCAGATTGTGAGCTGCTATCAGCCTATGATGGACATGACGCTGCCATGTAATTTTTGAAGTGTGTGCGTTGGTGTGATGTTTCTTATATGAATATATGGAGTTATTCAACTGGAAAACACACAGGAGAGTAATACTGGGGCTCTGGATGAAATGCTTGACACCAGATTCTCAAGGGTTCTTAGAGGATTAGGACAGAGGCACTGGCACAGTTTGAAGCCTTAAAAAGCCCCCCTTTAAGTCAGAAAACAAAAGACTTTTGGCTAGGTAAAAAAGTGCGTGTTTGTGCCAAGCCCTCTCCCAGGGTGATCACTGCAGGGCGGTTCAGGCTGAGATACGTTTGGAGATGCTAAAGCTGGTCCATCGCTATAGGGTGGTAAGTGAGATTTAGGTGGAAGGGACATACAAACAAGGTATATTTTGTTTGTCTTGCTTAAATCTAAGCATCCTTTGGCGTAAAGCTAGCTTGTCAGCCGCTCCTTGCTAGCTGCAAGTTCCTGAAGGGAAAAGCCATGGGGCTGGCTTGACTGGCCATCAACTCATGAGTTTCTGTTGGCCCAGTCTGGCCTGGAAAAGCCTTGCAGTTTTCCCCTGGAGAAGAAAGGGGTGAGACGTGGTCCTTTAGGGGGTATGCACAAGAAAAGGATGAAGTGTTGAGGCTTTTTCCATCCAATTTATGTCCCAGCCTTGTGGTTGCTGCCATCTAACCCCCTCTCAGTTGGATGAGAAGGAGTTTTCCACCAGCTGCAGGAACGCCCTCTCTGAGGCAGCAGCCCCTGTGCTGGCAATGGATGTGCACCTTTACAGGACAGGGTGGCAGATATGGTGTGCATTTTGTGCTGAGCAGGTGTCAGACGTGCCTGGGATTTATGGAGAGAGGACCATCTGGTTGGTGAAAGGGGGCTGACGTGTGGCAGCTGAGAAAGGTTAAATGAGGATTCTTGCATTGAGGTTCCCCTTCCTTCCAGGGGCCTTTGTGCATCGGTGTTACCTTCAAACAAACAACCACCGCTGTTTTGCTAGTGGGGTGTGTGGATAGATCTATAGCAGTTTTGTGCCTTTTAACAGTTAAAGAAAAAAGAAGGAAACATTAAAGCTTCTTTTCCCACCTTGAAACCTGAACAAACCTGCCCGCTCTGAACAGGAGAGGAGTGCATCAGTAATATCTAGGGGGGAAAAGGCTTGCTGTTTCTGTTTGACTTTTTGCCTGCAGGACTGGGAATTGATCTCGTGCCATTAAAAGCAGGGAGTTTGCTCATTCACTTCAGCGAAAACTGGTTCAGGCCCTGAACCTCTCGATGATGGGAGGGAGTGGATGAATCTCTTGCAAAAACATCTTTGCTCTGACCTGTTTAGTGGGTGTCTGGGTACAGGGCAATTAGTAATACAGGGTTTGCAACACATGGACTGAATAACCTGTCCTTTTTGCTCAAGCTTTCCTTATAACTACAATCTTCTTCACAGCCTTTTAGGATACTGGGATAGATATTACTAGATTCTTGTCACCTATCAAAAGAACAGACAAAAAAACCCTAAGGTATTACTGAAATGTTAGTTTGAATACCTCAGACTTATTTAGGCATTTATTTTAAAAATATTCCTCAAAACATAGATGTGACCAATGTCCTCAGATGTAAAAGTGATCCCTCTGGCTTTCTAGGGAAGTTAAAATACAAGTGGCCTTTGCGAGGTTTCAGACCCAGGAACCTGCCCGCGCAAAGCTCTCGGGTTGTTTTCCCGGTGCTGTAGGAGCGACCTTGATGCAGACATTTAATCTCTGTGATCTCCCCCGGGTGGGAACAGCGTGTTCTTGCTCCCACGGAGTGGGGAACTGAGGTTAGAGATTGGCTCATAAGGAGGCAACACTCTCCAGAATTTCAGCGTTACCGTCCTGCTCTGCTTTTCTGGCTTCAAATTCAGCTTTCTGCCGAGCGACACGCTTGTGGGATGGGGGAAAAGTCGGTGCAGGGGCATTTAGCCGGCTGTCACTGGGTTCAGTCTCTGCCCTCCCACTCACTACCTACCGGACCAAACCCCCAAAAGCCTGTCCTAAAGTAGACCCAGCCTTGCAGCCCGCCTGCCAGGCAGGAACCTTTGTCCCCATCCTGGGACCAGCCAGCAAGCAGGGCTGAAAAACCTGAAAAGATGAAAAAA
>NW_009635298.1:0-27515 GCF_000690535.1 Cariama cristata
TGATCTTCTCCCACAGTGGGAGGGATTTGGCTCCTCCAGCTCCCATCATGGGGTCCGTCCACTTGAGAGGTGTTGGATGAGAGCTTGCCAGTGAAGACCAAGGAAAAAAAGCTGCTGAGCACTTCAGCTTTTTCCTCGTCTGTCGCTACTAGCTCCCCTGCCCTGCTCGTGAGAGAGGGTACATTTCTGACTTTCCTCTTCTGATTGACATACCTATAGAAGCCCTTCTTGTTATTGTTTGCATCCCTCGCAAAGTTCAGCTCCAGCCACGCCTTGGCCTTCCTGACCCCATCTCTGCACAACCGGGCAGCATCTCTGTACTCCTCCCAGGATACCTGTCCCTGCCTCCACTGCCTGTGCATTTCCTATTGCCAAGGATTCTTGTTTACAGAAAATAAGATGCTTCAAATTTAATTTAGTCAAACTGTCTGTTTGTATTCCTATTTGAAAGAATACCCGCAAGTAGTCATCAACCTTACAGCTTCCTTAAATGCATCATCAATTTATGTAGGCTTGGAAACTGCAGTTTGGGTCTGATTTAAATTTATGATGTTCAGCAAAGAGTTTATTCTGATTGGTTCTTTAATAGAAAAGTTTAGGACTGAAGTCAGATTGTCTAATTATTAATGTATCAAAATGATGAAATATATTGAAAGACACTCAGTGTATTTCAGATACTGAAATTAAAGTTCCAGTTATCTACCATAGGAAAAACTTTCTAGAATACAGGAAAATGTTGAATTAGCACTTTCTGAAAGCTTTCCTTTATGAAGGTATTCGCTTATTTATTCTTGTTTCTGACTTTGAGTCGTCACTATTGCTTTTGTAGATGGAAATAATGACAACACTGAAACAGCTTTGAGAGAGTATTCTCTGGTTCAGTGAACTGAAAATTATACAACCTCTCTTGAGGTTCTGTTTAAATTTTTGAAGTGGTTATACAAAGTCTTCGAAGATGTTTACATTAAAGTAAGGCAGAGAAGAAAATAAAATGGGGACAGATCTAGCTTACCTTACCTTACCCATTTTGGTTGTCCTACGGATGTTAATGACACTACTTAACATGAAAAAGATGGGAAAATAATTTTTTATTATATTAAATTTACAGTCAGCGACACATAACATACTTTCAATTCATGAAATTTTTTTTTTTTTTAACAGGATCATATTTAAATCTATTGTTCTGCAGTAATTTCTGTAACAGTCTTTATTTTCTGTGGATCACTACTAGATTTCATATTACCTTCCATGTTGAGGAGGTGACCTAGATTGTAATTTTCCAAAGAGGTTTTCAAAGAAAGAGGGGGAAGGAGTATGGTCTTCCAAATGTTTACAACTATTTCCTCAGCAGTTCTTCAATGCTTTCTTGTGCCTTTGATATTTTGGCTAATCTCCAAGTGGATGTGAAAATACATGTTAAAAATGAAGGGTAAATCCCCTATTTCATGTCAACTATCCCTCATTGCAAAGAAACGGGGAAAAGTGAAGCAAAAGGAGGCTGAATGTTCTTTCCGCCTGAACTACAAGGATTAGGAATGAGTTTGCTTGACCATACACATGCTTTTCTGGGTTTCTAAAGAGATAATGTGACATAGATTTTCTTAAAATATCATTTCAGTGTATGAAAAATTAACTCCCTGGATTTTCAGGAGTTCTGAGAATTAAAATAAGAAATGTTACCTCAGAATTCAAGAAACTTCCCAATAACACCTACCTTGTCTGTCAATTCTAGAAAGATCATTTCTTACAAAGATTCAGTTAAGAATTCATAAAAAAAGACATAGATGACTTCTCTACTTTATGTTATTATCTATGTTTTTCTTATGTAGAGAAGAAATATGAATCTAAATATCTACTTGGCTCTAGTGCTCTGACATTCTTTTAACATAAAAACAGTAAAGCATGTTAAACTCCCCAATATGAAGAAGCTAATGGTGATCTTGTATGTAGAGGAATAAAAATGTAATAGAACTGTGATTATTTTCTACAAATACACTATAATGAAACAAAGCATGCTAGTCTAATCTGAAAATATAAATTGTGGGATATCTGGAAGACAAGGGACATGTTGTGAGCAACCCAGACACACTGAATATGGACTATGTGACTATCTGAACGCATGTAGGATCATTTTATGTCAGCAATGAGCTGGAGGGTATTTTGAGAATGTGATAAGATGTGGGAAAGTGCAGAGAGTTATGCAGGGAGGTAAGCTTGTGGGGCAGGAGATAGATAAGCTTGAGAAACAAGGCCATGGGAGCAGGATATAGGGGAGGAGTTGTTGGGAGGAGTTAAGCCGCGTGGACAGCAATGCTTAGAAAATCATGTATAGCCGATGAGCGCGTGGACAATGCATGGCACCAATCATAAGCTGAGCTATCGTATGTTTATGAAGTGCAATCAATATATTAAGGGCTACGGCTTTTTAATAAAGTTGGCTTTCTTCTGATCATATTGATCATGTGAAGAGTCCGTGAATTCCGCGTCAATAAATAACAATGCCTCTGGCTCTAAAAAAAGTGATAAATATTTTAATTATATAACATGTAGTTTTTATTAAATAAAATGTTGAATCTAACAGTCATTTGCAGTATTTTTTATTAGCATACACAATTCATCTGGGAAAAATTATCACAAATTTTTCCTTTTTTTGTTATATGAGTTAATGGCTGTTAAATGAATATATTTTAATCTTGTCTTTAAATATTTTCTGGTGCCTTAAAACCTTATGTATTAAAAACTCAAGCCTTATGTATTAAAAAGTACTCACCATTTTTCTGAAACAATATATCAATACATGTAATACCTGAAATAACTACAACATGTTTAGATTGTTATTATTTACAATAAAAATGTGTATTCAAATCACCACTGCTTCCTTCAGAGCTATCAAAGACTATGGCTCTAAGTATCTCTTCATTAATGACAACTCTAAGGCCTTGTGAATTACTTCTAGCTTCACTGGTTTTGTACATAGCCTATGGATGCATTCTGATATATTGCAAAAAATACGAGGAAAATAGGGATAAGAAAGAGACTGTCTGCTTTCCACAGTCGTACACACTTTCTACTCAAATGAACAAATACAATCTTCAGTCTTGCATTGATGTCACACCATGAATGGCAGGAATTCTAAACAGAGTTTTATTATTGCTCATTAGTAAAAATTTTGATCGAAATATTAATCTACTGAGTGGGTATAACAGTTTATGAAGTAGATAAATGCTGAAATTATTAGATTTCTGGTTTCTCTCTGAAATTTTCTTTTAGGTATATCATTTCTTTGGCAATGGGCTAAGAATGCTTACTACTTGTTTATGGGGTAATAACTATATTCTTTGCCAAGTAAACCCTGAAGCAAAATTCCAGAAGGTTTTTAAGCTTGTGGTTATAATTCTCAAGTCATTAATGAATATTGTTATATTTATTGTTACAGTTTTATGTCTTCTCATTCTTCACTCTGCTTAGCTACTATAGATCTATCCAGATTAGCTGTTGTCTTTAAGGCTATTTAATTAAAATGTTGGTCAGAGCTTTTGTACCTCTTCTGTCACGTCCCTTGGTGAAAAGTTGATCTCACCACGAGCAGGTCCCATTATTACATTATACTGCATATTTGAGGTGAAAAACTTTGATATAATAAAGAGATGGCTTTGAAGATGACATGATCATATCTGTAGTGAGAATATGAATAACAAATGCAGAGGTTAGTTTGACCAGTTAGAGTGAAGGTTTGTAATGAGGGTTTGTAATGCTAACCTATTGTCAGCAAATCTGGGTAAGTGTTGGTGATCAGTAGATTTCTTTATCTGAAACATTAAAGTAATGACAGAGGAAAATCTACTGGTGGAAATCAAGGTCATCCTTCGATTCTTGAACTTTAATTTACATTAGTAAGCCTGAAAATGATAAATAGACATGCCCATGAGTTTTATTTTTGCATGTCATGGGATATAGACAAATACAATTAATTAAACTGATTGTCTTAAATGTAAGGGAAAATATGTAACAAAATATTCCTATAAATAATTGCTATGTTGCCATTGATTAGGTTGATGACCACTTATGACGGTTGAGCCACTGTCACATCTAATTTATTCACACATACCTGCCTGGACAGTAACCTTATCTTCCCCTGCAGACCCTGTTTGCTCAGTGGTTGTGTTTTGTCAGTTGTTCAGAATATGTCATATGGGACAGTCTCTATCCTTGTGTTCTTTTTGCTATATTCAGTACAGTGGGATTCTAATCCATGACAGAAAACGCCAAGCACTACGTAATGGATATAATTTTTGTTGTGCTTGTGCCTTATCTCATCTGCTTTATTTATTTTTTGTTGATTTCTTTAAAATTATTTAAAGATTTGAGAAGGGGTTGGTATTTATTTACTTACTTTATTTATTATGATGTTGTAAATTTTCTAAGCTCTCTCCTGACTGTATAGATATGTATTTATGATGACTAGATCATCTTGTCTGACCTTTAAATTAAGACAAGTCCTTGAATATTACTCAGTTACACATTTCTGAGGCTAATAAATTGTGTTGAACTTCAGGCTACATGGTACACAAATATATAGAAACTTCAAGAGACAGAAAATTCAGTACCTCTCTTAGTAGATTTTTCCAGAGATAAAATACTGTCAGTGTTGAAGAATTCTGACAGGTTTCTTATTTGAATATTTCTGGCTTTTATATTGAGTGTATTAATCTCTTAGGTTAAGAGTCCCTCAACAGTTATGATTTTTCCCACATGGAAATGTTTCTGCACCATAATGAAATGAATTCATAGCCTTCTCTTTGATAAACCAAAATAAAAACATGGAGATACTTTGTTCTTATGCTATATTTTTTCCATGTTTTCTTCATTTTGGGGAAATTTTTTTCTTCATCTTGCACGCTTCTTCCATATACTTTGGTTCACTGTGTCGCTAAGCTATACTAAGATCTGAATTTAATTAATTTACACATTTATTTCCAGCTTAATTTATTTCTATATTTTTCAAGTATATGTCTGAAGGTTTTTTAATCTCATTTTTCTACATTTGCATCTTTAGTGAACATTAAACATTCAGAAATGTCTTGATTAAAGGTATACATCTTAAACAATTCATTTGGTGGGATGTCTGCCTAATTCATTTGTGGCTCGGTCCCTGAAGACTGTTTATGCTTTTGAACAATTTCTTCAGTGTTTTATGTCTCTTAACTCGGGGCCAACTGACCTCGGAGAAAACTTCCCATTAACTCCACTTAACTGATCAATTTTATCCTCTTTTTACAAACTTTTTTCCCCTCTTGGCTTTTTTATGCTTGTTAACGTGTGTTGAGAACAGTTTTGTTATTGTGAAAATACTAATACACAGATTGTTTCTGTTTTAAATGTGCTACCTTCTTGCCCCAGGATAGTCAATTAAAATTGACCAGATTTTATTTTGTCTCTGTTGCTTCATGTTGATTTCACCCACAGTCTTCACTGCAATCCCTTAAATATCTGCAATATTTATTGCTCAGGGATTTCCTCTTTTCTCTGGACATATCCTAGTAGGAAAGAATATTGTTTATACAGTACTTTTAATAAAGTACTCTGTAAACAGGATATTTCAGTAATATTTCAAAAACCCTTAAGTGGCATGAGCAAGAACAGAAGACAAAGTAGGAGGGAAAAAATAGATGTGTTTGAAGTGAGGGATCTGGCTGAAACAACAGACACAAGGCCCACGTATCATTTAGACTAAATGGCTACTTTATTTTCCTGTATCAATATAATTGGTTTTAAAATGTGTTTATTTTATGGTTCCCTTATACTGACAGGGTTATGAAACAAGCATTTAACCTAAATGAGAGCACAGACCTAAGAAAAACGGGTTTGAACTTTTTCTCATTGAAAACAGTGACAAATATCTAAAAGTAAGATCAAGAGCAATTAACAATCAACAGAAACAATACGAATATATTCCCTTAATTTCTTTTGGTTTTACTTTGACCCAAAAGTCAGTCAAAGGTAATTCTTTTAAAAAAATTTATTTTGTACTTTTTACAAACTGAAAAATAATAATTTAAAAAGTGTATAGCTGAAAGGCTATTTAAATAAAAATCAAAGGGTTGATTTTTAAAAAAAACACAAATTGATAATATAAGAAAACATAATAATATTTTATAGTTAATTTTATACAGACTTTGGAAATGTATCATTCATTGAAGTTAAACAAATTCATCATGATTGTGAGACATTTCATTCAATACATATATGGGTTTTTGAGAAGAAGAATAACTTGTCAAAGTATTTCTGAGGTAACAGAATATGTTATTTCATTTTTCATGCACAAATGGGTTGACAGCCATGTATTGAACCTATGTAGCAAAACACTTAAATTTGAATTCTTATAAGTGAAAGAAGACAAGAAGAGGAGGAGAAGCAAAGAAAAAAGAATAAAAAAAGTCAGATAAGAAAAAGAAAAGAAAATGTAAACTATTTCAGAAAGAGACAGTTTATTGGAGAAAAAGTGGGAGGAACTAAAATGACTGAAAAGTCAAAATACAGAGCACAATTTTTTGTTTCCACAAAATGGAGCCTACAGAGAGTTGACTTGGCTTTACTGCAGTAACACACACAAAAAACCTCACCGGAACCAATCTAATTACATATTTTTCTTTAGAAAAAAACATCCCTGAAGTTACCTTCAGTGATGAAAATGACCCTGAATACTTCCCCATAACAATGGCATTGTTGTGATAAAAACACATCTATGAATATTTTACTTTTTCTAAAAATTTTTCTGAGAACTGCATTCTGACAAGCATTCACATTTTGAACATAATGTCTAGAATTTCACCAAAATAAAGATACTATGAAATGGAAGGCAACTGAAAAATCCAGGATGGATGATGTAGCTAAGTTTCTTCATTTTTATGTACTGGGATCAAGATATTTGAAATAAGACTTTATTCCCAGACCCATATCTTTTTCAATCAGAGTTGAATATCAGAGTAAAGGAACAGAAATGTCTGTGATATCATCACAGAGTAATTTGTACCTTTGCATTGTTTACTTTCATTTCTTCCAATCAACTGTAGTGACATAATTGGAAGCAAAGTGAAATATAAATTCCATTCACATATTTTAGAAATGAAATAATATATATTCTAAATTAGACAGTGAATTCAACTACAGGCAAATCATATATTGATAGCAGCAGTGAAACTTTTGAGAGAGATTTTCATTTATGAAGTTAATAAAAAATCAGAAAAGAAGTATTAGTCTTTTCTCAGATTACTTTGCAAAACCTACACTGACAGTTTGCATGCCTTGGATTCAAATCTTTCAAAGCTTATTTTAGAATCTAATTTTGAGTTTGAGGTTTCTGAATACAGCTGAGTCTCATCCTCTTGGCCATGACATTTCTGCAAGTCAAAAAAGGTGATATCAGTTAAGCTGCCCCAATTAAAACAAAAATGGATGAAACTTTTTTCATAATGGATTTGCAAGTAATGGTCCCAGACTATGATTGACTGATTTGGAAACAGTTGTTCCACAAATATCCCTTCAGTCTCGAATATTTGAGATAGGAAAAGGAAGACTTAATCAATTATGTTAGGTAGCTCTGGCAATTTTAGACACCAATGCAACATTGTTAGTGGAAAAGATGCTGGAAAATGTGTAAGACAAGTTTCTGCACATTTTAGTGTCCTAACCTCTTTTTGCTTTTAAAACATCTATCTTTCTAATGATAGAAAGCATTATTTACATCGTATTACATATTTATACTCTGCTTTCTATGTGAAAGACAAGATATGTTTTCTGCCCTGATGAGCAGATAAGTGGCAGGAAAGAAGCCACAAAGTGAACGACAAAAAAGTTCAGGGAAAAAACAGCCAAGGAGTTCCTGATGATGACAGAAACGAGAAGGAATATGATGAACAGGTATCCTGTGAAAAATTGCTATAGCCTAACAGCTAGTATAAAGGATAAAAAAGCATGGAATGCTAGTATAGTGTTAGGTTTTGTTCATTAAAACAATCACAAGGAATCAACAGCTAAAATTGTTAATTACAGAGAATGAAATGAGCTCAGAGTAATAGACATTATAAAACATATATAGCCTTCACTATTGATTGGTTGAACTTTAGAGTCAAGATCTCCAAACACTGAAGCGATAGGAAAATCATTATTTAATCAATTTTTATTTAGCTTAGATAAGCACATGCCATTTTTCCATTCTGATTCCAGTTTCTGGTAAAAATCTTTATTTAAAGCAGATAACCTACTTCCTAATTACAAAACTATACAGAGACTAAAATGACTACAACTTTACACAGATGCTGTCATAACAACTACCACAGTACACTCATGTATATACTCATGGCACTGTATTTCACACAGGAACACATGAAAGGTCATGCACTAGCTAATTAGCATCATGAAGTTAATTTTAGTTGGATGAATATTAAGCAGCAAGGTGAGATAAGGAGTGTGATTAACATAGGACAATCATACAACCCGGCAGTCTCATAGTTTCAATCCTTCTTGAGTGTTACCTTATGATTACTAAACAGCTTGCTTAGTTGTGGCTTATTCTCCCTTAACAGTTCTATTCTTAAAAAAAGGTATGTCAAACTCTTGGAAAAAGGTGAGGTTAGCAGTCTGTAATACTGAACAGCGATGCAGAACTGTGTGCCTCATACAAACTAATCCATCCCTTAGCAATAATCTAGCAGCCAACCAGAATTCTCCCTTATTCCAAATAGTTTTATAATGCACTTTAAATCATTGAAGTTCAGGTGCCTTACACTATTTAAATGAAAAGTAACAAAGCAATTTAATCTTAAAATTATTAAGTATTTGTAGCAGTGGCTAGGGGGCATCACCTAGCAACAACTTGGCCCACAAAGTAAATCTAATAAACTGCGGATCATCCTTCCTGCCATCAATGATCAAATAATCAAGACAGAAAAAGCACGAGTAGTGTTGACAGAGAGAGAATCTAATGATAAAGTACAGGAGCATTTTAGGATATAAAAACTGTGTTTAGATAATGGAATATAGTCTGCACAATAATTAGCAAAAGGCAAAGCTGGATTTCAGCCACAGTAAGCTGAAAGGAAAGAAAAGATTGAAGTGAGAGGGAGGGGGAGGAAAAGTGGAGGAAGAAGATAAATGATTAAACATGGCAGAGATAGGGATTTGGGAAAAGTAAATAAAATAAGATGCTGTCAAGGCATCTTTCCTGGGCAGACTGCTAAAAGAGAAGGACGGAGAGATTAAAATTTTATCAAATAGCTTAAGAGATTATTATAGTTGTACTTTAAAACATAAAAGCTACTTTGCAGGGCCTCATGCAATTCAGCAAGATGCTGTTGGGTCAGAATTGATATCAGCAAGGCACTGAGAATAAGTTTGAAGTTATCACACTACAGAAAGGAGAAAAGTTCAGCCCAGGATTTACAATAAGTAAAAAAATAAAAACCTTGCACCAGGGTTTGCAGCAGATAAAAAATGCATTAGAAATGTATGTAATTACAGTTAAGCACTTGTCATCATTTTGGAAAGGTGGTATTTACTCGGGCTTACACTAAATCGAGACATCTCTACTTTTTTCCTTCTGAGTCTGTGGTGCTGAATGCCACACACAGGTTCACTAAAAACAGGGGGAACTTTCTGTCTGAGAGTATTTTGTTTTCCAAACTAAAGATATCTGCAGGCCTTCAATTGATCAAATAATGGTAAAAGCACATATTCATAGTCACAGGGAACTGTATATGCTTCATAGCTCCCCCAAAGCACTGAATTTCCTCTTTGCTATATTCAGCACAAACCAGTTGAATGACAGACAGTAACTCTGGTTAATAGTAACTTGAATCATTGGTCCCTGACAAAATGCTTCTGAAACTCCTATATTGTTAGGCTTGTCCTAAAACACTTTCTGCGACAGGTAGTGCTCCATGTTAGTGTCAATGCCATTGTTTGAACTAGCTGGACAGAGGTTGCTGGAGAGCCTTGTGGAGAACTCTACCTGTCATCGAGAAATAAGTGGATGTAAAAAGTAAAAAATAAAATTAAGTCATGCCTAGGTAGAAACGAAGTGTGAAAGAAGTGCCATCTTACCTTTAATCATGCTTTCCTCAGCACAAACATAAAATGCAATTATTTAAAACACTGTCGGTTTATTTTAACTAGTTTATCAGTCAGAAACAGCAAATGACACTTTGAAGGCTCAACGTTTTCCACATATTCACCCAAGGAAATGGTATTTAAGACTGTAAGAAGAAAATATAGATATCATACATTATGATACATTAATGTAAGAGCTAAAAGAACAGCTGTTCATCATGAACTACATCCCTCCTTAAAACAAAGACTTACTCTAAATTAGTTCTTTGGAATAATAGGAACTGTAAGCAATTGTTTTGTGTAGGATAAAAGAGCATTAAAATATTATTTAATACTTAGGACCTAAGTCAGTTGGTCATATATAGATGTCTGATACCATTTGACAGTATGAAAACTTTCTGGTCCCCAGATCCAACCTCAGAAGTGTGTAAGTTTCATACAGGCATTGTAATATCTGCCACCTCATGCAGATGCCTTGTTTACCCTAAAGTATCTCAAAAAATGTGTGGATAAATGAATTGAGCTTCAGTTTCAGCAGATTCAAAATTAATCTTTAATCTGCAAAACAGAAACCAAGAATTTTTTAGAAGCTAACTTACCATATAGAAATGGAACACAATATTCCTTGGAGCCAGAAGTTATCTTTATTAAAAATAAAGATTCATATTGCCCTCCACATTAGCATATATCCTCTCTGCAGGAGGGCACTTCAGAGAAAAAATTAGGTAATTAAAATAATTCTATATATCTACAGTGATAACTGAGAAACCTGAATCCAAAATAATGATTCAGTCTCCCCCATTGTCTTTTTAGCTGCTGCATAGACACATTAGGAACTTCAGTCTTTCGTTGTAAAGATCTGTTGGTTTTTATAGCTCTTCTCCTATGCAGACCCAGAACTGCTTTAGTCTGTTGAGCTCATTATCTCACTTTCATAAAAATGCAGAATGAAAACTTTTTTCTGCGAAAGTAGCCTATTGGAAGAAAAAGTCAGTGCATGCCAACAGAATCTGGACCCACCAAAAGTTCTTCCAAAGCTACACACGGTTAGAGAGTCATATCATTTACAGAAGATAGCTTTATGAGGTACAGATGATCAAGAAGTAAGAAAATTAATTCAATTCCCATATTGTCTAGAGTGGAGTAAATGCCATAATTCTGATTTCTGTGAGAATTTCTGGTAGACGCTAGAATGGCCATGTCGAGAGAAAAAGCATTCATAACCTCTGTAGCTGGCACACCATACAGGAATTTGGGCTTGTTTCATGGGCCAAAGTCTACGTAGAAATAAAACAAAAGGAATAGCAAATCAGGTCTCAGAATAACTGTGGTCATACTGATTGTGCAAGATGAGACCAGCCAGAAGGTAACTAAACTCACAACACTATATGACTAGGAGGGCACATTGCCTCCTTCTGTTATCTGTTGAAGAGAAAGCTGTCAGTATAAAATGGGATTATGTTCAAATAAGGAGCACTAGTAACCTTGTAAGTGTTACATAAATGCTATATGAGTAGGGCATGTCAGATATAGCTTCAGTTTCTAAAAACTGTTTTTGAACCAATCTTATTAATTCAGCAAGCAATTTTGAAGATATACAGGGAAGTAATAGATACTTTTCTGCCTCTTCTGTCCCCTTCCCCTTTCCCTGCTAGTAGTAGAGTGAAAATTTTGTAGTGGATATAAGAATATCAGAGAAAGAGGTAGAAGCATATAAAATTCTTTATAAAATACAAACCTGTTGCTGATTCTAATCTGAAACAACTGTGTTGCTTCTTCTGCATGAATGTTTGAACATCTAACAGCTATTCATAGGACCTAAAGCTAATTGGACAGAGGTCTTGTATATGAAATCTCTGGGTCTTGGGTATTTAAAGTTTTCTGAGAAAATAAAAAAGCACCATGTGATTCATAAAACTTAAGAAGCTGATATGGAGGAAAAAGACAGCAGTGTAAATTATGCATAATTTCATCAATGTCCAATTTATATCAATTGAAAAGGAATCTGTGCTGCTTATTTTAGGAGAATATCCACTAAGATGCGTTAAAAATATCTTTCACTTAAGCTCTAGATTAAAATAAGATTTCAATACCATACATGATAAATCTAAACCAGGATAAGAAAAACTCCTTAATGCCTTTTTAAATGACATTAATATTCTTTTAAACTGGCTCTTGCGTTCAGGGAGAAATGACTTGTTTTTCCCCTCTCAGCAAAACAACTATAATGAATTCAGTCAAGTTTCAAGGTCACAAATGATTTTTGCTCTGGACGTATATTTTTCTTTGCTTTTGAATATCCACTTTGGTTTCCTCTTATACTCCCTCTCATTCTTCATCTTCTGGTATTTGTAATGGGACAGTTTATTGTGTACAATTTAGTACAGTATGACTGCATTTTAGTTTAGAATTTATTGCACTGCATTCCCTGTATTATAAATTATTAAAAATGTATTCTTTTATCAAGGTTCTCAGATTATAGTAAGGAACCTCAGAAATGTTAATGATTACGAGATTTAGAAAACACAATGGAAGTAAATCATACTTCATCACTAACATTGATTCATAACACCACCTTTTGGTTTATCCCCCAAAGATTAATGTCAAAATTCCCCTGCATTTATGATGGTCTTTTCTTAATGTCACAATGTGCCAAACTGGCTAATCAGCATCCAGATTAAGCACTTATCCAGACTAGTCATGTCTGTAGAAATTAGGTACTTAAAATTGTGATAAGCTGAAGAGGAAACCATTACAAAAGTAAATAAAAACCAAAAAGGACAGAGCACTGCTTAAATTCTTCTTCCTCTTCAAGACTTGAATCTTGTATGATTTGTGAAAAGAATGAACCTGCATTTCCCGAAGGAATACACTAAGCTATAAATTTGAGTCATGCTCTCTCTTGAATTTATTTCTTCTTAGGTTTTACAGTTGGACATACTGAAAAACTGCACATATTTGTTTGAACTCCCTCAGACACAGAGAGTGAATTCACATCTTTTAGACTCTACAGAAATATTCTGAAGCTAAAATACTGAGTAGAAACAGGAATACATAATATGTTTAAAGAAAGTGCTATATTTTTAGAAGAGCTATGTTGAGATATTCTCATAACACTTTTATCAGATCAGACCCTGTCAATAGAAGACAGGCAGAAAAAATGTCTTTTTTATTACTTCTGATAGTCCTCAGGGTGAATTAGATCCTAAACACCAGAAAGCATATACAGGGGGGAAATTTTAGGGGCCTAAGAACCTTCAGTGTCAGAAGCTAGGGCCATTGCAGTGTTTAGGTGTTTCTGAGGTCAGCTGGCACATGAAGGATATAAGTCAATTCTGCATTCAGATATCTAATCTTTCTGAGGTACCATCAGACACGAGTAAGTTATTAGATGGATTTGGACTAGTTACCAGTAGAGAATCAGTGCCCCAAACATGTGCAGCTGCTATACAGATTTCCTAAAAGTCCTCTATAGTTTTTCATTCCTTGAAAGGAAAAATAAAAGTTTATCCGTACTTTAGGGTTTCTGCTTATACTCAGTCTGAACTTTATGTATGCAAGGGTAGTGAATAGGATGGAGGAATTCAAAATTTACCTTCTTATGAAGGCCTGACAATAAGCCTCTGCTAGAGACAGTGTACAGAAAGGAGTGTGCTGATCTGTAAATCATATTAAAACGTGCCAGGTAGCCTGTTAGTATATTGCAGTAGTGTTAGTATGCCCACAGTTAGACTGATCTCCAAATTTGGAGTTAAAGGAGGGATTTTTCCTCTGTCCTCTTGACAGAGACTTATGTTTTATTGACAGTGGATATTTTGCTTGCTTCTGTAGTACAGGAGATTCACTGCTTCCTTGATTTATCTGGTCATCTTACAAAATTCCTGTTAAAGCAGGGACTTAGGATATCAGGAAAAAAAAAATGTTTTCTAATGGCAAATTCTAACTATAAGCATATTCTGAGCTTGTGCTTATAATTGTGGGATCTAAGCTCCCTACAGAGCACGGGGTGGTGGATGGTACATGGGGGCATGTCGACTTGATGTTACAGACAAAAGTCGAAACTAAAATGTTTTGTGAGGCCTATGATTGAGAAGAATTGGTCTTGGATGATCGACAGGAACCCTACCATGCAAACATTCCTAAACTCTACTTTCTGGTGACTTCTGAATTCTTCCCAGGAACCCAAAGATATGGAAAGAAGAGAAAGAAAAAAATTAAAAGTAGGTACAGCAAGGAAGTCACAGCCTTAAAACAGTTTCTTCTGCTCTGTTTTCAAAGGCAGTAGCTTTCCCATCGCCGGAAGAACAAAGGACTTTCAAACACTTCCATCTTCCTTCTTTACACATGCTACTGTAACAAACATTTTCTAATGAGCAATAACTTCCTAAAAATAGCAATAAATTTTAATGAAAGTGTCATGATTTACAGTAAAATTCCAGAGGCAGTTCAGAAATATATATGAGAATCTAATGTCAGGATTTTGATGTGGAGCAGACTCTTAAAAGAAGTTTTAGCATATTGGACTAAACTGAAAATTTTTGATCCCAAATAATTAGAATAATATGCCAAAAAAGCCCAATACTAATGAGAGAGTATTTCATGCCAAATTAGCTGTGTATTCCTTTCTAAGCACTTCAGCTTCTGAAGTAAGGAGTGTTTTGTTAATTAGTCTATAAAAGAAACTTACAACAAATCTCAAATTGAAATGTGTTTTGCGCTTGAAACTGTTTTCTGGAATGAAGATATAGTGGGGGAAAATGGATAGACATTCATTCTTTGGGAGATGTCAGAACTCACTATCTCAGATAACAAACAGAATTTTACTTAGAAGTCACAAGGTTGTTTAAACTGATCTACTTTCCAAAGAATATCATACAATCATCGAATGATTTGGGTTGGAAGAGACCTTTAAAGGTGATCTAGTCCAACACCCCTGCAAAGAGCAGTGTCATATTCAACTAGATCGGGTTGCTCAAAGCCCCATCCAACCTGGCATTGAACACTTCAAGGGATGGGCATCTACCACCTCTCTGGGCAACCTGTTCCAGTGTTTCAATGCCCTCATCATAAAAAATTTCTTCCTGATACGTTTATCTCAGTTTAAAACCGTTATCCTGTTGCTACAGACTCTACCAAAAATATCTCTCTTTCTTATAAGCCCCCTTTAAGTATTTAAAGACTGCTCTAAGGTCTCCCCAGAGCCTTCTCTTCTCCAGGCTGAACAACCCCAACTCTCTCAGCCATTCTTCATAGAAGTGTCCCATCCTTCTGATAATTTTTGTGGCCCTCCTCTGGACCCATCCCAACAGGTCCTTGTTTTTCTTGTACTGAGGACCCCAGACCTGGATGCAGTATGCCAGGGTGGAGGCTTATGAGAGCAGAGTAGAGGGGCAGAATCACCTCCCTCAACCTGCTGTTCATGCTTCTTTTGATGTGACGCAGGATATGGTTGGCTTTCTGGGCTGCGAGTATACACTGCTGGCTCATGTCCAGTTTTTCATCCACCAGTACTCCCAAGTACTTCCCCTCAGGGCTACTTTCAAGCCCTTCATCCCCCAGCCTGTATTGATACTGGGGTTTGCCCTGACTTAGGTGCAGGACCTTGCACTTGGCCTTGTTGAAACTCATGATGTTCACACGGGCCCACTTCTCAAGCTTGTCCAGGTTCCTCTGGGTGGCATCCTGTCTCTCAAGCATGTCAGCTATACCACACAGCTTGGTGTCACTTGCTGAGGGTGCACTCAATCCCACTGTCTGTGTCATTGATGAAGATATTAAATATTACTGGTCCCAACTTGGACTCCTGAGGGACACCACTCATCGTTGATCCCCATCCGAACACTGAGCCATTGATAACTGCTCTCTGGATGTAACTATCCAGCCAGTTCCTCATACACTGAATAGTTCATCCATCAAATCCATACCTCTCCAATTTAGAGAGAAGGATGTTGTGGGGAACCATGTCAAAGGCCTTACAGAAATCCAGATATATGACATCCATAGCTCTTCCCTTGTTCACTAATGTAGTCACTCTATCATAGAAGGTCACTAGTTTGGTCAGGCAGGACTCGCCCTTGGTCAAGTCATGCTGGCTGTCTTGAGTCACCTCCCTGTCCTCCATGTGCCTTAGCACAGCTTTTAGAGGATCTGTTCCATGATCTTCCCAGGCACAGAGGTGAGGCTCACAGGTTGGTAGTTCCCAGGGTCCTCCTTTCTACCCTTTTAAAAAATGTGTGCAATGTTTCCCTTTTTCCAGCCACCAGGGACTTCACCTGACTGTCATGACTTTTCAAATATCATGAAGATTGGCTTGGCAACTACATCAGCCAATTCTGTCAGGACTCTGGGATGCATCTCATCAGGTCCTATAGGTTTAAGTATACTCAGGTTCCTCATGTGGTCTTGAACCTGATCTTCTATATTGGGAAGAATTTTGTTCTCCCAGTCCCTGTCTTACCATCCATCCAGTCAAGAGGTGTGGAAGAAGAGACTGCCAGTGAAGATTAAGGCAAAAAAGTTGTTGAGTACCTCAGCCTTCTCCTCATCTGTTGCCAGTTTGCCAGTATTGTTAATGGGGGGGGGGGGTACAATCTGACCTTCCTTTTCTGGCTGACATACCTGTAGAAGCCCTTCTTCTTACTCCTTGCATCCCTTGCCAAGTTCAGCTCCAGCTGTGCCTTGGCCTTCCTGACCTGTAGGTAGCATCCTTATACTCTTCCCAGGATGACTGTCCGTCCTTCCACTGCCTAAGCATTTCCTTGTCCTTTAGTTTGACCAGCAGGTCTTGACTCATCCATGCCGGTCTCTTCCTTTCCTTTCCTGATTTCTTATACATGGGGATCAAGAGCTCTTGTGTTCTATGGAAACCATCCTTAAAGATCTGCCAGCTCTGTTCTGCTCCCTTGTCCCTGATGGCAGTTTCCCAAGAGGTCTTATTGACTAACTACTTGAGCAGCTAGAAGTTTGCTTTCCTAAAATTCAGGGTCCTGACTTTGTTCTTCACCTGTCCCATATCCCTCAGGATTGTGAACTCCACCAGTGCATGATCACTGCAGCCTTGCTGCCTCTAATCTTGATGTTTCTGATTAGCTCACTTGCATTGGTGACCAATAGGTCCAGTAACACATCCTGTCTGGCAGGGCTGTCTATTACTTGGCTTATCCGCCATGCACTCCAGGTGTCTCCTGGATTGCCTACAGTTTGCTGTGCTACTTTTCCAGCAGATGTTGGCGTGGTTGAAGTCCCTGAGCAGGATGAGAGCTTGCGAGCATGATGCCTCCTGTAGCTGGAGTAAGGTTTCCTCAGTAGGATCCCCTTGATCTAGTGGCCTGTAGTAAACAGCAGCCACAAGTTTCCCTTTGTTGCCTTGTTCTCTAATTCTTACCCATAAGCTTTCAACCTGCTTGTGGCTGTTCTTCAGAGGCAGCTCTTCACAATCTATCCATTTCTTGATATAGAGGGCAACTCCTCTGCCCCTCCTTCCTTGCCTGTCCCTTCTGAACAGCTTGTAGCTATCGATAGCCACACTCCAGTCATGGGATTCATCCCACCAAGTTTCAGTAATGGGAACTAGGTAGTAGCTTTCCAGCTCCTCCTGTTTGTTGCCCATGCTGTGTGCATTGAGGTAGAGGCACTTCAGCTGGGCTGTCAGCTGTGCCACCTTTTTAGGGGAACACACCTTAATTCACAGAATCACAGAATGGTCAGGGTTGGAAGGGACCTCTGGAGATCATCTAGTCCAAACCCCCAGCCAAAGCAAGTTCACCTACAATAGGTTGCACAGGATTGTGTTCAGGTGAATTTTGAATATCTCCCGAGAAGCAGACTTCACAATCTCTCTGGGAAGCCTGTTCCAGAAATTCCTTTGAGGTATTTCACCAATGTTCCCCTGTTGGTTCCTGTTATCTCAAGACCCCCTGGTCCATCTCTATAACACTTAACGTGTCCTCCAGTGTACCCAGCAAGTCTCAGAGCAGCAGGCTGAGGGCCCTTGTTAGCACCCTGTCCCTCTAATGTTAGTGTGTCATCCCATGACTTCTTGTGGGCGAGCCTGATATTATACCTATCTCCCTTCAAATCTAGTTTAAAGCTCTGTCAATCAGCCCTGCTAGCTCTTGAACAAAGACCCTCTTCCCCATTTGAGAAAGATGAATCCCATCTGACATCATCAGGCCTGGTGCTGTGTAGACCACCCCATCATTGAAAAACCCAAAACTGTGGCAGTGACATCAGCCATGGAGCCATGTATTAGTAGGCTGGATCCATCTATTTCTTCCAATATCTCTGCCCACAACTATAAGGACAGAGGAAAAAATTGCCTGTGCTCTGGATTCCATTGCCAACCTTCCCAAAGTCCTGGACTTTGGACTACACATTGTAGTTTCATCGCCACTCACATGGAAGAGCAGTAACAGGTAAAAGTCTGAGGGACATACCAGGCTAGGAAATTTCCTCATGATGATAACCCAAGCCCCAGTGAGGCAGCAGACTTCCCTAAGAGGAAGGTCTGTCCTGCATATTGGACCCTCTGTTACCCTCAGAAGGGATTCACCCGCAACTATAACCCGTCTTCTCTTCCTTGTGGAGATGGTTGTGATAAAAGGTGTAGGCCTTTCTGATCTTGGCAACACTTTTGGTGTAGATGAACCATCATACACATCATCATCTAACAGGCCTTCCACATCCAGAGCCTCATATCTGTTGTATAGAGGCACCTGTGAAGATAAGGAAGGCAAGGAGGGGGTTTGCCTGCGGCCCCAAGCATCAACTTACCTCCATTGACTCCTTTCCTTTAAGTTACTGCCTTCTACCTGGTGGTGGGAGGATACAGAATCCTCTTGATCTTGTGTTTTTTTCTGGTAGATGTTCCTGTTTCCATCAGGGAGAGCACAGCATGATTCCATCAGTCTATCGAGAGAAAGCCAGATTGTGATACTGCCAAAAAGAATGGGTTACTTGGATTTCTATCACAGGTGAATTTTAGGTGCGTTGCTGAAGCAACTAGTGTTTATCTTCTGTGAAAATGAAAATTATGGATCTGATAAAACTATAGGTAACTACAATTTAAATCCAGAAATTCAGAGCAAGTATTCACATATTCTAAAGACTATAGAAAACTAGATTTTTTTTCAATTCCAGGAGTTATATTCTTCCTTAAATGTTAGAAATTAATTAGAAAGCATATTATTTGCCATTTCATATTCCACAGTATAATTAAAACAAGTGAAACTGTCAAACTGTTTTTTGAAAAGTACGTATGGAATAGTCCACATCAGAAGACCAAGGCCTGGAAATTCTTCACAGCAGCAATATTATGTCTTTTTTTGAATATTTGTGTTTTCAGATATAACTGATGGATTGAAATTTAGAGGTTTAAGGATAAAAGATCTGGAATAAGAAAGATGAAGTCTGAAAAGTTGGTTTTTTTCTTGAGTAAGGAATGTCTATCTATTACTCTTTAAAGCAAAAGGTAGGAACAGATGTCATGCTTTTTAGACAACAATAATGTTCTCAGGAGATAGTTGTTCACTGGGAAAGTCTGAGAGTCCTTATACAGCTATTACATCTAAGACTTTATGTAACAATACAAGAATAGCTGCAAGAAACGATCGTCACAACTATTGAAATAACTGGATTTTAGTGTAGGATGAACTTTTGGAACTGCAGAAAAAACTATTTCTGAAAGCATCAAATCTGTCACAAAACAGTACAATCTGCCACTTCAGCCACCATCAAGTATCATTCCTTCCTAAAAAGATAGTAAAACAATCAGCTAATGAATTTGAGAAGAACTAAACACACTTTTGTTTGTAGTTACAGTGCTAAAGTTTATTTTGTATGAATTCACTGTCTGGAACTTTTCTCTCATATCTAAATGTACCTTAAATTCTTAATTTTGGAACAAAGATTACATTTAGCATTAAAATGATTATGTACGTACCATGCCATGGAACAATGATTACTTTCAATTGAATGCAAGGTGTAGTTAAAATCATAAAATATTTAGAACTATTGTCCCAGAAGTGGCAAAATATTTTTATCCTATCGAGTGATACTCAGGGAGAAGATCAGGGCCTGTTATACACTAGGCCTATTACGACTGCTGTAAAGTGGGTTTTTTTGGCTTCCAAACTACTGGCTCCTTCTCAGTCTTAAATAAAGAACAAGAAGTGTCCTGCCTGTATTGTAGAGAAACACCCACAGAACTCATTCTTTAAATGAGAGCATATTGTCTTATCCTCTCTTCTGAAAAGAATTCTCTGGTTTAAAAACAAACCTTGACACTATAGTTGATATTAATGACAATTAATAATATGTACAATTAACTTATGTTCTTATTCTTAATGAATTAGTATTTTCATTATTCATTAAGTTTTTCAGCATTTCTGTTTAGCACCAATTGACGTTTTGAAAAGAGAAATTGCTCCAAGTTTTACTGATATTATTACATTAATATCCAGGTAGAAATTCACCTACATAATGCTTTCTGAACACACTTTCTTTATTGTGCCTCTTGAGTGTCTGCTAAAAACTATAGAATATGTTGGAAGGTACTTGAGTAATAAGCATAATATTAAGAGAAACTATATGATACACATAGTGTGTATGATAGACATAATGTGTATCATACACACTATTCAGCAATGGTATAAATTAATACATTCTCAAATGTTATTGCTTATTATGATTATTCAGTTACCTACTAAATACTGAAATTTTATTTTTCTGTGTATCAGATCAGTGGATCTGCTGTATGTAATGCTGGGAGTTCTCAGTGGTATTGCTCCTGTTTTATTCCAATGATCCCTGGGGTTTGTCCCCTGAATAATGCAGAAAATATGCAAATCACAGGGACCAAAAATATTTTGCAGTTATCTACAATTAGTGAAACAGATTGCAAGCACTATAGCTAATATTTTTTTCTTTCTTTCAGTATGCATCTGGTGTTGATCTTTCATTAAAGGAAAGGATAAAGTCCTAATGAATACTAATAAAAATAAATACAAGCAAATGCCAAAGCATTTTTACGTAGTCCAACTGAAAGCAAGTATTTTTGTATGTAATAAAAACAATAGTAATTAATCTTGTTTGCTGATTCAGATAGTTTATATTCTCTCTAATACAACAGCAATGTCCTTTTGCTACTTTTGCTGATAATTTATTACCAGTAAGTTACACCATGATTAATCAATATAAGTGCAGTATGGTAAGTAACTACTGTTATTCTTTCATGTTATTTGCATGCACTGTGACTTTCTGAAGTGTGCTATGTAAGACATAATCAGTAAGTGAAGAAAATTAGTCACATGATAGCAGTTTTTATAACTCCAAATTAGACTGTGAAGTACCTTTTGGATGTTGTATAGCTGTCTGTACAAAGGTAATGAAAAAAGTCCATTGAGGCCTATCAGATAAGAAAATTTCTCATGTTGAATTCTCAAAGGGAGTTTTCCTAAACCTCTGAACTACTCTTCTCAATATTAGCTACTGTCCTGAATGATTAAGGTCAAATTTCAACTGTTCTCTTTAGTTCACTAGATCAAATGCAACTCCATTACCATTTTCATAATATAGATGACTGAGATTAAATTATTTTGTGTATGTTTGGAAGTATTTGAAGAAATAGATTATTGTATACCTCCTCCCAATCCTATTGACAACAAACAAGCAAGCAAGCAAACAAGCAAACAAACTGTTCAATAAACCTAAATATTAGATTTTATGCCTAGCAAGACAGAATGTGGTACATGAAAGGACAAGGAATCATGGGCTAGAATTTCAAAGTGTTAACAGCTGAAATAAATATGGATGCATATGTGTAGCAAATAGTGATATAACTGTTCACATCAGTTTCACATCAGATGCCTTTTGAAACACAGTAGATTTTGCAGGAAGTACCTTCCACAAACTCATGTCCTTCCACCACAGTACAATTTTGGAGACAGATAGGCATAGAAATAACCGAAGTCCTGCTTTTCCGCCTCGAAATCATCGACAGCACTCCTGCAGCAATGTTTCTCAACATAGTAACTAGTAGAGGGCTACCAATGTCATCCATTGAATCAGTATGTTTCTCAGAATGCTTTTGGGTGAGAAACAAGAGATGTGTTAGATCTGTGTATTGTGGCAGAGACAGTCTGATGTATAGTTGTTGGTTGTTTAATAAAGAAATCCTGTTCAGATGACATATGAAACCCCATATTGCAGTTCCTGTCTGGCTTTGTGTTCTTACTCCTGCCATTACCTTCTTCCTCTGTGTGTCATACTTCCTGCCAGCTATATGCCAAATCCTTTTATAGTTAATTCACAGCAGTTTGTGTTCTTTTGAGAACAAAACTTGAAAACTAATCCAAGAGTAAGTTATCTATTCATTCAATATCAATTTTCCTTAGAAAGGCCATTGCTATGACTTTGTAATGTCTCTCATTTCTATCAGAACAAGAAATCAAGTAAGCATGCAGGGAAGGAACATGCAGTTACTCGCTGGCCAATCTTTGTCTAACAATTTATAATGTAATTCACACATGTCAAAAGCCTGTTTTTTAGCATACATGGCTTGGGAGATACGGAGCAGGAAGTTCTCTGAATCCAAATTAAATCCAAATTTCCTACTCACCAAAAGAAAACATCAGCCATTTACCTTTCTTAAAACTCCATTGTTTTTTCTATTGGTTTTAATCATAGGTAAACTACATCCAAGCACTGCTCAAAAGTCTTCTCTGAGCTTATCAGAAAGCAACTGTACTTTACTTCTAAGTGAATCAAGAGGATTACACATACTCAGTATCAAATATATATCAAACATTACAAGGATCAACAGCACTTTGTAAAAAACCATTGAGCTACAGTGTCTAGATGATGTCTTGTAGCTGTGTTCTATTGATTTCTTCACAAACGCATATTTTTAAGGAAGAATAAAGACAATGAGGGAGAAAAAAAGGAGTGAAGGAGTGGTGAGCGGACGAAGTTTCAATATTTCACAGAAGACTGAATCTTCAGAAACATCCATTACATCCAATATTAGTTTGGTGATTACATTCCTTTTCTGCAGTTGACATGGGTCTGATTTATCCTAATGGACCAAATTCCATGTTTGTTTACATTTTACATTAATTAATGGGAATTAATAGGTAAAACTCTGCATTTGGCTGAATAATTGTAAGTGATATTTCCATCTATGTAACAAGGCCATGAAAAATAGAGACATTAGAAAATCAGACTTTCCTTTCATAGCTCCAAGGCAAAATCTGGCTTTTAAATTAGCATGTTTACCTATGCCATCTTCTCATGTGCAGTATATAGACAATACATATCTCTCTAATCAGAGTCAACTTCTATTAAATGAGAGGGTCCCAATTGCTTGGGAATAGCTTTGGAAGTCTCAAAATCCAGTTTAAACTGAACCTCTAGTTTTATAACTGGATAGAGAGGAACATACAAAAACGGAAAACCCTTGTAATATGGTCTTGTAATCACAGCATAAAGAAGTAGTAGGAAGTCCAGGACAGGAAAGATGTGTTATGATGTATCAAGCCTAAGTCAGGAAGAAAAGCAGCCTAGGTGGTCTGAGCAGACCTGCCTAAAAACCGTGCAATAAAACCTAGGAAAGTGCAACAAGCTCTCTAAATGCCATAGTACGAATGATGCCCTAATTCCTGTGTTGGATTAGTTGTTATAGCCATCACAGGGAAGTTCTGCTACAGCCCCCTACCCTAGCTTACTTTGAGGAGCGTCTGATTTTTATCTTTTCATCCCATTCACACATTTTCTCTCGCACAATGATTACTTGGACTTTCAGGGTAAAGTGAGTTTTATCCTCCAAGAAATAATGTATTGTATTGTATTGATGAAAAGACTCCATTCTGGTCACAGCTGATTCTTCTCTCCTTTTGTCTCTCTATTGTGTGCATATATATTTAAATTACTCTTTAATTGATGTGATCCTGGTGTCTTTCATTGAAAAAATGCCTGAAGTTGTGTGAAAGAAAATGGATTCTGAGAACCTGTGGCTGTAAAATGAGGTTCAGGCTGTGCATTTTAAAGCAACCTATTTTCATAAATGAAGAAACTATTAGCCTCTTTATGAAATTTAACAATGTGTATATGATCTATAGGATTGTCATTAACTACGTTTCAACAAGCTAAAAGGCCATGAATTTGCACTATGAAATACTTTCCCAGCACTTACAGTTTCTAAACTATCCAGACAATATGATGGTATGTCAAATATATTTGAAATGTAGGCTTATCTGGAGCCATTACCTTCTGGCTTCTGCATTCCTTGTCAAACTCATTTTGTACTTTAAAGACATATTTTTATTATATGTGACCTTAACAGTAATTCCAAGGAGAAGATGCCCCACAATAATAATAATAAAAAAGTAATTTATTCTAGCTGTTAATTTTTAGGACACGTAGATTGAAATTAGGGACTTTTTATGATATTTTTGAAAGATATTGATTATGACCAACTTAATAGTAGAATAAGGTTAATTTTCTACCTATCATGTTCTGAATGTATTCCATTACCAGTTGCTCTCTTTTCTCATTTCAAATTTATAAGCTGTAGTATTATAATGAGGTCCAGAATCACAAACTCAAATTTTTTTACCACATTACATGGAATATCTAATTCTTATCGTATGTGGGAAATGCTTTCCTTTTATGACTGCATAATCCATTATTGCTAAGGGAATCATTCTGAGACACTAGCCTCAATGAACAGCTAAAGGCATTTCCTGATGTGTGAAAGTAGAGCAAATTGCCTTACAGAAAAAAAATTCACTAAAGAGCGATAGCACAGGAAAGGTGAATCTGTGCTTTCTTTAAATTAGTGTTGTGTTTTATTTTTCCATAGTTAAAACAAAACAAGACAAGAAGAAACCTCAAACCTGCACAAAGAACTGTTACTAATACCATGTTGTCGAATTCAGTTATAAATGCAATGGATCACAGAAATCTGTACTTGATCAAGCTAAGCCACTCTCCATTATATTTGAGAAGTTATAGCAGTCCAGGGAAATTCTTGCTGACTAGAAAAGATGAAACATAACCCCCATTTTTAAAAACGGAAAAAAGAAGACCCATGGAACTATAGGCCAGTCAGTCTCACTCTGGTGTCCAGCAAGAGCATGGGGCAAATCCTCCTGGAAACTATGCTGAAGCACATGGAAAATAAGGAGGCAACTGATGGCAGCCAACATCGCTTCACTAAGGGAAAATCATGCCTGACAAATTTGTTGGCCTTTTATGACAGATTTAGAGCGTTGGTGGAAAATGGAAGAGCAACTGATGTCATCTACCTGGACTTGTGCAAAGCACTTGACACTGTCCCACGTGACGTTCTTGTCTCTAAATTGGAAAGACAAGGATTTGATGGACGGACCACTTGGTAGATAAGGAATTGGCTGGATGGTTGCACTCAAAGAGTAGTGGTCAATGGCTCAATGTCCAAGTGGAGACTAGTGACAAATGGTGTTCTTTAGAGGTCTGCATTGGGACCGGCGCTGTTTAACATCTTTGTTAGTGACATGGACAGTGGGATTCAGTACACCTCAGCAAGTTTGCTGATGACACCAAGCTGTGTGGTGTGGGCGACACACTGGAACGAAGGGATGCCATCCAGGGGGACCTAGACAGGCTTGAGAGGTGAGCCTGTGCAAACCTCACGAACAGGTTGGTTCAACAGGGCCAAGTGCAAAGTCCTGCATGTGGGTGGGAACAACCCCAAGCACAAATTCTATGAATCCATGATTCTATGATTATTTCGTATTTTCATGAAAGACTGAGATGATGACATTAAGAATACAAGTGTAAAGCTATATGGGTGGTGCAAACTCATGAGGTTTTCCAAACACTTGAGAAGGCAGAATGATCTTCATAAATCAGAGAAACAGTCTGAAATAAAGACTATGAAATACAATAAAGACAAAATACACAATCACACTTTAGCTTGGAAACCTCACACCAGTACAGTGTGACACCACTAAGCTCAATTGATGTGTGAGATATAACTCCATTACAGAACACTGGTTTTTGTTAATGGTTTCCTATAATTCTTTGTTTGTAGCTATGGATTTTTGTAATGGTTAGTTTACATTATGCCTGCACATAAACTCATAGCATTTATTTCCTCTCTGAGCACACATTTAATGCCCATAATAAAGGCCAATAAAACTCAAATGAAAAGTTTCATACATATTACCAAGCATCTAATTACTGTAACATTTTGTCAGTTGCTCATTCATGCACACTTTGCTAATCTAACCATTTATCATGCTGATAACATCCACGTTAGATGACTGAAAAACTAAAAAACTGAAAATTCTGAAGATATTAGCAGAGGTTTTATAAATAAATCTTTTTAAGACTATGCTAAAGATTGAAGTTAACCAAATAAACCCCCAAAACCATCTCCATATTATTTGAATAGATTTTCAAACATAAAAAATCAAACTGTTTGAGACACTTAAGATACGTCATGTTTTACAGATTGCTGTTTAGTGCATCTCATGATCTGTTTCAAACATGATATCATTCTTTCTCCATGATCTACTCTTTTACACCTGAAATAATCCCTCTCCTTTTATTAACTTAAAAATCATAAAATAGTAATCGAATAATAGAACAGTTTGGTTTGAAGGGACCTCAAAAATCCTCTAGTTCCAGCCCCCCTGCCACGGGCAGGGACATCTTCCACTAGACCACGTTGCTCAAAGCCTCATCCAACCTGGTCTTGAACACTTCCAGGGATGGGGCATTCACAACTTCTCTGGGTAACCTGTTCCAGTGCCTTATCTTCTTACGCTGAGGGCTCCACAGCTGAACACAGTACTCCAGGTGCGGTCTCATGAAAGCAAAGTAGAGGGACAGAATGACCTCCCTTTGCCTGCTCGTCATGCTCTTTTTGATGCAGCCCAGGATATGGTTGGCTTTCTGGGCGGCAAGTGCACATTTCTGGGTCATGTTGAGCTTCTCAACAGCCAACACCTACAATCCTTCTCCTCAGGACTGCTCTCATTCCATTCTCCGTCGAGCTTGGATTTGTGCTTAGGGTTGTCCCCGCCTACGTGCAGGACCTTGCACTTGTCCTTGCTGAGCTTCATGACATTTGCACAGGCCCACCTCTCAAGCCTGTCAAGGTCCCTCTCGATGGCATCCCTTCGTTCCAGTGTGTCGCCCACACCACACAGCTTGGTGTCATCAGCAAACTTGCTGAGGTGTACTGAATCCTACTGTCCATGTCACTAACAAAGATGTTAAACAGCGCCAGTCCCAATGCCGACCCCTGAAGAGTGCCACTCATCACTGGTCTCCACTTGGACATCGAGCCCTTGACCGCAACTCTTTGAGTACAACCATCCAGACAATTCCTTATCCACCAAGTGGTCCATCCATCAAATCAGTGT
>NW_009635298.1:27874-33738 GCF_000690535.1 Cariama cristata
GGGTATGGGGGCTTCCTCCGCCACTTCCCTCAGGACCTGCACATGCATCTCATCAAGTCTCATGGACTTGGGCACCTTCAGGTTCCATAGATGGTCTCAAACCTGCTCTTCTCCTACAGCAGGTCGTTCTTCATTCTCCCAGTTCTTGCCTTTGCCTTCTGCGACTTGGGCAGTGTGGCTGGAGCACTTGCCGGTGAAGAATGAGGCAGAAGATCATTGAGTACCTCAGCCTTGTTCATATCCCGAGTAACCAGGTCTACCATTTCCTTCCAGAGAGGGACCACATTTTCCCTACTCTTCCTTTGATCACCAAAGTACCTATAGAAGCTTTTCTTGTTGCCCTTGATGTCCCTGGCCAGATTTAATTCTATCAGGGCTTTAGCTTTCCTAATCTGACCCTGGCTGCTCGGACAATTTCTCTGTATTCCTCCCAGGCTACCTGTCTTTGGTTCCACCCTCTGTAGGCTTCCTTTTTGTGTTTGAGTTTGTCCAGGAGCTCCTTGTTCATCCACACAGGCCTCCTGGTGTTTTTGCCTGACTCACTCTTGGTTGGGATGCATCATTCCTGAGCTTGAAGGGGGTGATCCTTGAATATCAACAGGCTTTCTTGGGTCCCTCTTCCCTCTGGGGCTTTATACCATGCTACTCTACCAAGCAGCTCCCAGAAGAGGCTGAAGTCCGCTCTTCTGAAGTCCAGGGCAGTGAGCTTGCTGTGTACCCTCCCCGTTGCCCTAAGTTTCTTAACTGTACCGTTTCATGGTCACTGCAGCCAAGGCTGCCCTTGTTCCAGAAAGATTTGCCGCAGTGACTGAAACATTTAGTGAGTTTTTTCAACTAAGGCATGTAGTATTTCTTGCAGTTAATATTATTCTCAAAATTTGATAACCTCAAGATTGCATGGAAAACAAAAAACTGGTACAAATTTTAGACAATATTTCTTTCACTTCTCTTTATCATCACAACCTTTTCCCCTTTTAATGATAACCCACCTCCATTCATTATTTTTTCATCCAGACACCAATTACCTTACCCACTGTGGTTTTGTCCATCAAGTAAAATTTCTCATATGAATGAAGGAATAATAAAAAGGGATAAAAGATGAGAAGAGCTAAAATTAACTTTTTCTCATATGTTCCCTCTTTACTGACAACATATATGTGTAATTACTGTCAGCTGACATGTAATTACACCAGGCATGTATAATCCTCACTCTTTCTGAGGCTGAGTCGCAAGCAAGCTCTGTCAGAGGAAGTTCTTTCCTCTCTTCCACTGGTAGGAATCAGCTGTTACAGAAGCAGATGCTACTGCTTGTTTTGTTCTTTGATTTGGAGCAAAGCACTGCCTGCATGCATAGTCTGAGAAGATCAAAGGAACCAAAGATAATTTTGTAAAACTTAAACCAAAGACCAAATTTCTCAAGATTAACAAATTGAGTATTGGAAATTTGTATCATGATGGTCACTTGTTGTTTCTCACATTAAGTATATCACCTTGAGATAAAAAGCTAATTAGGTTCTTTTATATTCAAAGTAATTAAGTTTTCCAGATAACAAAAGGACTCTGGATAGCAAGCTGTATATCACTTGCACCATGCAAGGCTTCAGATTGAACTATTGTCAGTAGAAAAGAAATGGGTACAATTGATCTGTGAAACACACCGTAAGGCTCAGCATCAGCCTGGTAATCCCCTGACCATGGAGTCTGATTTTGGCTGAGGCAGCAGTGCTTGGCCCCTGCTGGAGAAACAGTTCTTCTGTGTTGCAACCTGGCCTGTGCCGAGACATGGTCCTCAATTGAGGTCCAGGCCTCGACCCGTGGACCGGTGTGCCAGTCTGGCCTCGGTCCATCCCTGTCCCCATGGCCCTGCCTGGCCATCCTAGGCTGTGCTTGACCCCAGTTCCCCTCACTGGGCCTGATTGTGACCTCCACCTTCAAGCTGACATATCGTCCCAGCCTCAACCCTCCCCCATCCCCAGGGAAGTGTCTGATGCCCAGGGCTGGAGCTGTCTCTGGCTGCCCCTCCACCTGCCCTGCTCCCTGGCTGGGGTGGCAGGACAGGACTGGCTGGTGAGCCCGTTCCTCATTGCCCCCAGGAAGGCCCTGAAACTCCCAGCTCCAGCAAGACTCTGGCTCTGCTAGTTGTGTGGAGGAGATACTATCACAGTTCTCATGGGAACAATAGATCCAGAGTGCGGGATGACTGAGCAAGCACAGTATAAAGTTAAACTCATCTATCTCTATTCTGATGTGTTAGATATGAAATGCAGTTTTTACACTTAACATGTTTGTCAAAGATTCAAATTTAAGATCTGTTCTTGGGTGTCCATTTTTTTCTCTCTTCAAGGACTTCATTACATTGCAGCAGACTTCTCCTTTGTCCTAACATTTCTCTATTGTCTCCCTCTCTGTATCAATTTAGACCTGAGACAATGGGTTGACTAAAAATCTCTGGTGATAGAAAACACCTATAAATTACTTCCCTCTAGCTTTTTTTTATGTTGTGAAAAGGGATGATTAAAACGTTATGGTCTAAGGTGAAGAAACTCCAGCAGGATGCAATTGTTGGGGTGAGTTTTTAGAAACTGCTTGGTTTTGATATCAAAGAAGGTGCCTGGGAATCAGTTAAAATAAATAATTATCTTGTGCAAAACAGAGACTCTCAAATCCTTCAAGGAATTTAGGAAGATATTTTTTGATGATTTCAACTTAAGGTAAATACATATATGTACATATATATGTCTAAGTATATACAATATGCAACCTGTGTTTTAAGGTAAATTATGCCAGTCTATTTAAAACTTAAAATATGAATGACAATTACTGTTTGACTTGGATCAGAACATAATACCTTTGGCTGGAATAACAAAGAGGAAATGTTCTCAAGGATGTGACTGCAAGTAATTTTTGGGGTCAGGCTTTTTAAACATATATTTATTTATTTATTGTAATGTACCTTCATCATCTACTTTTTCTGTGCTTGATAAGAGAAGACAACTATGCATTTTGTCATGTCTCTTTCTCTGTCGTGCTTTCATTTGATATGTTAAGCATGTCTCTGTCATGCTTTCATTTGAAATGTTAAGTTCTTCAGGTCCAAGCCTGTAAGATATCTTTTAGAGGCACAAAGAAATAGACACATCTTACAAAATGCCAAAAAGGACAGGACAGATGATTTTTAACATTCAAAGTTGCAGAAAATATAAACATATGAGACAGAACATAGATAACAGTCTTATAGGTAACAGTCTTGTCGGATGGATACTGAAAATGTACTTGGTATGTTTACAAAACATTCTTAGACAGCCGTGTGCTGTTTATTTTGTAATCCTTTTCCAGATTCACACAAAATGTATATTTTTGTCTGTCTGAACATAAAAGAAATAAAAAATATTACAGAGTTAAAATTACAGTTGCCATTTAAGCTCACATGGCAGGAGTTCTGAAGGTTGAAGTTCCTTTAAAGTTCCAATTTGACAGAAATAAACTAAATAAAATTCCTCTAACTAATAGTTGGTTTAGATGTTTCTTTAGCTTAATTGAATGAATTTAATTTAATTTTCAAGGACTTTTAACTTCTGTCCCAAATGAGAATTTAAAAAACAGCTGCTATTGCAGAACAGCGTGGAAAGAGATGAGACATATTTCAGTTTATCAGGAAAGCAGTACAAGTGAGGTATTTAAATATAAAGCCTTATAACTCTACTGGAACTAATTGGCTATAATGTTTCTTAGCTGTATTTGAAATTTAACAAATTGGTAAATTAGAGCTGCAAAGAGCCATACCCCAGAGATTTAAACTCCAACACATGAGCTCCCTGTTCTTTATCCATTAGGTTAATAGCTCACTTGCCTCACTCATTTCTGCTGCTTGTGTTTATCTGTCTGTTTCCATGAAGAACTAGAGAGAAGAAATGTTGCTGTTTGCTATCAAAATTAGACACTCTTCAGCATCCAAGCTGCAACAGTCAGTTGAATTTGACACAGAAGCAGCAGTGATGCACACGGAAAGCTGGGCTTGTTACAAGAAATAAGTGTAAAACATGATCCAAGCTTAGACATGCAGAATTAGGAACTTTCTGCAGTTTCACTGCAATATTTTAGGTTCTCATTTGCCACAAATTTAAAAAATGTGTTTAAAATGAATGATTTTACTTCCTTTGTTTCCTTTCAGGATAACTTGTTGATAGTGAGATGAGTATTACCTAAAATTCCAGTCACTCTGGTTATAGATTTTAAGTCAAAAAAGTTCTCAAGAATAGCATGATTAACTTCTAATAGACAAATGAACTGTTGCCCTTACTGAAAAGGTCTTATTTAACTGTAATACTTTAACAACTTTTACTGCTAATATTGTAAAGAGGGGGTTTCTCCTTAACTGTAAGTAGTCTTACATGTCTGAAATCTCTGCCATAGGTTTTTATGTCTTAAGCCTAAGTGGCCATGGTTTCTGTCAAAGTAACAGCCATTATGTTTCCTGCCTACAGCAAAATTGTTATGAAAGGCTATTAAGGAGTAGGCCTGCACTTACAGGGGCAAAAGTACATGTCCTAATTTTCACCCTTACATAAATGCTTTTTAATGCTTTTATATATTAATGTTTCATCATTAACATTTCATTTTATAGAAATCAGATAATTTGACTGCAGGATTCTGAAAACGTGGTTTTCCTTGTTTTCATCCAGATGTCACTATATGCTATGTACACCTAACATGAAGAAGAGGTTTCCCTTTGGTTGACCATCTATTAAAGGTTTGTACGATAATCTCTGATTATTTTTTTTTTCCCCAGAAAAAGGCAGAATTCCAGCAAATAATCTTGGGTTTTAGTCCCTTTTAGTCTTAGCTGTGATTTGTAGTTTTATTTGGACTCCCTAACTCCGTGTTTCTGTGTCCTTTTCTGGTGAGACTTAGGGGAACTCGGTTCCTCCTACTCTAGAAGCCCACTAAACTGAACACTACATCATGGGAAACTTCAGAAAAAGCAAAATCATATTGTCAAAAATATTTAAAAGAACTGTAAGAACTGACTTGGAGTGTTCACAGTGAAGCTGGCAACTTATGTAGAAAAGCAATAAAGTAAATCAATTCACTTGACAGACATTTCAAATAACATTACAACAGCTTTTTTTTAATAAGGATGATAATTGGACAATACACAGCCATATCTTAAATTCTGCTGATCAAAGACAATCTATCAAATAAGAGATTCGAGTTAACAGCACAAAGCAATATTCTGACCACTCATACAACTAAAGATTAGCAGTTGAAACAGTAGCACAAACAGATGATCAATAACTAACTAATTTCCCAATAGCATGGACATACTGTAGAGTACTGCTTCACTGTTAGAAATCCACTAATGATAGTGGAATTATGCTAAGGATAGTAGAATCCTGAATATACTGCATTATCCTGTATTGAGGGAGGACAGAAGGGAATTGGGAGTATCTCTACCAATATGCTTCTGTAGGTTAAATGATTTCTCAATGCTTTTCTTCATTACTGCTTCATCATTAACCAAAGTGGAAGGTGAATTTAACTACTAGTTTCAGTGAGAAGTTCTAGAGTGTTTGGAAGCAGGTCACTGGAATTTTTTGAGGCTGTGAGCCTTCTAGGATTGAATGCTAGAAGAAAATGCTTTTGTAGCGACACTTAATAAGCAAAAGGATTTTCTACACATTGAATAAAAATAATATAAAAATATTTTCATACAGTATATTGTAAATATATCATATTTAAAATATAGGATGGTATAATCTGGATCTCTGCTTAAAAGTGTACTAATGTTCATGTAGATGAGTTTAATTCTAGAATTTAATACTTAAAATATTAAATGAAGTGCTACTACATTGATTTTTTCCCTA
>NW_009635298.1:33769-68049 GCF_000690535.1 Cariama cristata
CTACAACTCTAACTTTGAGGTTAATTTAAGTAGCAATCACACAATCTGAATTCATTGCATGTTAACACATCCAATGAAACCTTTAAAGAAAGACTGCTGTCACAACTAATCCATTACACAAATAAGTTTAGAAACAAACAGCGTCATGGATACTGTTTGGATTAAAGATTTCATCTTAGAACTAGTGTTATGTCTTGAGAACCGTTTCAGCTTTGGAGGAAGAACAAGCAACGTATTTACCTAAAATCAAGGTTGCAACTACATTTCAAGAAACAAGGAATAGTAGTACAAGGCTCAAAAGTGAAACCAGTGCAAATCTGTGCCTTAATGTCATTATTTACCCCTGAGGAAATCACCATCAAAAAGTTGAATGAATGTGAAGCAAGGAATATATAATGAAAACAATTTCAACATTCATGTGAAATATAACAGTGGTTATTGTACATTCTTAACTCTTAGAAATCATCTTTATTGATTAAAGAGGACAAACAGTATGGGTAAAGACATACATGTAATGTCTACACTAGAAAAGTAGACTGCATAAATTGAGACTTTAGGAAATGTAGCAACTGGGTCTTGATGTACCAAAGGTCAACAAGAATCATTAAAATACTGAAAAATATTCCTTATAATGTAGACTTCAAAACCTTAAAATATTTAGCTTACTGAGAAAATACCACAAATTTGGAGTTTAAGGCATGATTTTATCAACGTACACAAGATCTCAACTGTTTCCTTGAGATATCTGAGGATGTTCGAGATACACACAGTGCTGACAGATATGTCACATGACCTGTGGGAGACTCTGACCTCTGAAATAACAGTGCATCATGGCCTGTAGTCCACAGGGAATACATAAAGCATCTTGAAGATAAGTAGAAGGCTGTATCTAGGCAACTGAATCATTTACTTACCAAGTACGAAAAGAAATTGGAATAACAGGTTATTCAAACTCACAGCTGTTCAGTGAGGTCCAATAGCCAGAAAAATAGGAACAGGGCACAGAACGTTCAGAGATACCTTTAGAGCTAGTCAAGGGATTGTGGGCTAATTTTATCGTAAATTTTATCATAATAGAGGCTGTCAGATTATATGACAGTATACTTTTTTGAATACAAAATCTACCGATTAGTCCAGTAAGGACTGTGATTCATGAGGCCTCAATTTTCAGTTCCTCCTAAAAAGCCAGTACGTTAAGTGAACTGGATCCATACTAGTGGATAGCATGGATTTGATATAAAAGGTAGAATATCTTGTTCCAAACCAGATGTGAAACTCTGAGCTGCTCAGAAAAACACTGATTTAAAATGAATAATACACATTATCAATTTTCCTGTGAGATTTTTTTATCTTCTAAATTTTATATATTCCTCATATTATCTTGAGTCATGTTTTCTATTAAATCAGAATCTTGAATATTTTTTAAAAAAAGTATTATTGACTGTGTCTAATAGCATTTTTAGTGCAAAACATTATGTTCCTGAGAAATTGTTTTGATCATTTTCAGACTTAAAATTGCAAAGATTGGAGCTAAAACTCACAGCACTAAAATATCTAGTTCATTGCCAACCCTAGAGCCCCAGGCTTCACATATTTCTGCCAGTAGAAGATAGAAGAGCGCTTGTTATTTATCTGAAAATACTAGGTGTGAGATTTAAAGATGGCTAGGAATGGGAAGAAATAGTGGCATGGCTATTGCAAAGGATAGTCTTGTCAAAATAATTAACAAGGCAAATCATCACCAATGAAACTTGGCAGTTTTCAGGGCACTAACATACATTCTTGGCACTTTATGTTTGCATATTCTCCTCCTGTTTGTTAAGAAATTGGTGTATAAATAATACGGCGTCTTGTCAGGAGATAATGTTGGAATGAATTAAAATGAAAGTGAGAACTAAAGAATATGTTTCGTAAGTTAGAATCAAGTTAAAACTGATTGGAAATCTCATTGGAGAGTTGAAGCTGATTATTCATCAGTGAGCAGAAAACAGCTAGATAAAATTTTTATGTTTGGTAATTTCATAGGTAACCATTCTCTGCTAGTTCAGAAAAATGTAAAGATAGACTTCCTATACTTACTGATGTACAAGAACATCACATCAGAAAACACAGAAATGACTTAAATTCAACAGGATTTTTGAATCAAACTGACTTGACATCAAAGCAAGTTTAAATCAAAATGTGTTATCATCAATGAGCTAAAATTGGGTCATACAAATAGAATTAGAACACTGAGGCAAACTGATGAAACTTGGCAAGTTTCATTGATATAAACATTCTCTGCTAAGATCTATGCTAAGAGTGACAATAACTCTTTATATTGTTCAGTTTCTGTTGCGAAAAGACAATTATACCATATGAACAGAAATAAGAACAATGACAATTGCAGTAGAAGTACAAAATGACTGGTATACATTTTGATTGGTGTTTACTAGCAAATTAGTGTACTTTCATTAACATATGATTTGGAGTGTACAGGACAGCAGTTATGTATGCCAGAGAAGTATAAAATTGCATATGTACATGCTCCTTAAAGGCAGGAGCATTTTTATGCAGGTTTTACTCAAGTATGCTCTTTAGGCTTTTCTCAGGTTAAGTATAAACACCTGGGTGATAGTCCACATTTACTATCTTATTTTCTTGGCTGCCATTGAAATGGAATTAGAATTAATGAAATAATGAATTGCTGAGTTCATCTTTTTCTAAGTGGAGACGCAGGAGATACCACTAGTAGAAGCTGAAACATGAGCAAAATGAATGAAACTTCTCACTATCTCATATACTTCTGAATTTGCTCAGTAATGTAGAGATTGCACAATGAGAAAGATAATTTGAGGTCCTCTAATTCAGTATAGAAACTGATTTAAGCCAAGTCAGAATCAAATCCCAGCTGTGACAATGATATTTCATCACTGCCTAAAGAAGAACACAATAATTTATACAGAATGATTCTTTATTTTGCTCTATGCAGCTTCCAATTCTATTTTAGACCTCGTAAATTCCTATCTACACAGTCTATATCTCTCAGCTGGGGTAGAGTACAGAAATCTCCTATGATTCCTCTTGACATCTATCACTAATTGGGTCCTGCTTTATTATGGTATATATACATACAAAACAAATGCTGTTAGAAATACAGATCAATGCTTCTGATGGACCAGATTCAGTATTTATGCTAAAGCTGATCTGATCTTCTTTGGTGATGAAAAGCAGAACAATTTCTAGGGTAAGACACTAGTAGTATACTTGCAACTTACAAACAGAAAAACAAAAAAAGAAACCATGCACACTGAGCAATCCACTTCTGTATGTTTTGTACTTAATAGAGCTCTGGGTTGTAGCTAAAACCGAAGTAATAACGTAACAAGAATCTCAATACCTGTAATTAGTACCTACTACCTGTAGGTTACTGTAATTACTTGTAATTACTACCTAATTATGACTGTGATCCTGCATAACTCTGTACATATGCATGATCCTCGTCTTTGGTGAATTAGTCACCAGAGATAGTTTTACAGAATCAGGACAATGGATTTTGTCGCAAGTTTTACATTGCATCTTTAAGACACAAAAACTTGCTGAAACACTTCAGTGGAATATGGCTTAGAATTACTATTAAAGCTGCAGTGTCTGCCAAGAACTAATTAAAAAGAAGCTATCTTGAATAAACCAGGTTAAAAAAGTTGTAGGCATGGCAGTCAAGTTAATTATCTCATCTACTTGTAATTTTAAAGGTATAGTAATAGCTTATGTAGAATATTATTTTTCAAAAATTTTGATAAGTATAGCTGTAGAGTGCATATTGTATCAAGACAGGTCAGAATGAGACCCACTGTGCTGAATGCACATTGAATGGGGAAAAACTCACAGAAATTTTGTTTGTATCATCTAATACATCCCAGTGCCATACAACTATTAAGGCTGCCTCTGTATTCAGCATTGTGTATAGACTGTCCCCTTTCTGCCTTCTTATTCTTTCAGATAATATGGAAAATATCAGGGTGGAAATGGGGAGATGTGGAATATACAGAACAAGAAGCTTATATCTGAATCCAGTCTCAGATATGGTGACTTGTCGGCATCCCATAAAGGGGAAATCAGCAAATATCTCTTTCTCTACCTTAGGGTTTTGCATAAAGCAGTATGTAAGAAATTCTGCATTAGCCCCCAAAAGAGTTATTGGAAAATAATCTCCCTGATTTTATCTATTGTTCACTTGTTTATGCATCTACAATTTTAAGGTGCTTCTTTGTTCTTCATCACTGTGCTCTATAGCAGTTGTTGGCAAAAGAAGTGTTCTTCTAAGCACTTTGAGGAAAACTGTCCTCCCAGTTTAACTGGAAAATAAGAATACTTCAAAAGTGTAAGGAAATTTTGTTGCTTCACTCTGCAGGTCTGCTCCTTTCATGGAACACTAGTTGATAATGTAGATATAGTCTCAGTTTCCTAAACACTTATTCCTGTGTGTGATTAATTTTCCCCTTGAAAGCACAAATGGAGGAAAAAGCAGTATGTGACTGTAGTGCTGTTTTACAGTTATTAAACTACTTAGCAAAAATCAGTAGCAGAACGTAAATCTCCAAGAAGTCATGAAAAACAGATGTGCCTTTGAACTCCAATCTACATAGTATGTATTGCCAAATCACTGTGTAGGGATGATACCTACTTATTGAATACTAAAGCCATACAGTGATTTGTAAAGACATCATTTTATCCTTCTAAAAGTTAATGCTTATTAATTTCAGTAAGCTGTGAATTGTATCATAGGAGAAACAGAAATATCTTCCTGTCCTTCTTTGTATCATAAAACTTCAGCAATTTTAATAACATAAATGCTATTAAAAGTCAGTTCTACTTGTGAAATATATGCATTATTTCAATTTTTGGAGCACACAATTCTTACTTTTTGTAGTAAGACTTTCTTTTAATATACCTTGAACAGACAAGATAATAAATTTTTTTTCTCTCAGATCTTCGCAAATTTTGCGTAATGCTGCTGAAGTCAATACAATATAAAACTACGGTAAGGTCAGAATCAAAGTATAATGATCAGATATAAGCCAGCAAATAACAAAATCAGTATGATGGTTGTGTGAACTTTTACACTTGCCTTAGGATATTTTTGATCATCTCATTGTCTTCCTCAAAAATATGAACATGTACAACAGCCATGGGAGTGGGCACACAACAAATACGGAAGTGATTATTAAAGAAGCAAATAAGCAAGCAAGGTGGCAAACAAACAAACAAATAAAAAAAAAATCTGTGTCCAGCTTTGTGTTTTAAGCTTATTTTAAAAAGAGTCTGATCCCTTCATAAAAGAGACTAAACAGATTTCTCTTCCTTCTGCACAGAGACATTTTATTAGAGACACACTACAGTAGAAAATGCAGCCTTTTCAGCAAAAGCCGGAACATTGTCAGCCACAGATATAAAACATAAAATTTGCTTTGACATCAGATAATGAGCTTCTGGCAAAATTGTATCTTCTCCTTGTGGTTGTCTTTGCAAATCATTCACCTCAAAAAGAGCAATGTGCATTATATACAGATTCTGACCAGATTCTATGGATTAATAATGCAATTTTAAGTTTCATGTGTTCTGTGCCCTGTTTGTAGCTAAGTGACTGAGAATTAAATTATACTGCCATGGATGGCATCTGAAGTTTGATTCTTCATGGGGACCAGAGTTTGTTCCTGCATATGCAAGTGTTTTTACTTAATCTTTGAATTAATGTTCTCAAAAGATCGTTAAAATTTTCAAAGAATAGGAATGTTAATCCCACCTTATATTTGAACTTATAACTGTCAAATTTGTCCTAGGACAAATGCTTTGTGTGGTTTATGAACCAAAGTAATAACTGACTGAAACGTCGATCTGGTCCGAATAAGATTCTGTGCCCAAATGCTTAGCACTGAAAGAAAAAATGAAAGAAACAAATCTGGAGGATACATGATGCTTCCCAGGTTTTCCTGATAATTCTGAGAAGTGTGTGACTACAATGTACTGCACCCGCAACCTTGACAAGTGTAGAATACTCCCATCTAGCCAAATACTTTTTTGTTGTGCACTTGCAGTAACTGTCCTTTTTATTCCCCACCTCAAGATTGTTAGTAGGTTTTCTCTAAGGAAAATATTTTACCAATAATAGTAACTTCGACCCAAAAGAGACCTGCAGTTCTGGCCTTTTTTTACAGGGACTGACCGAAAGCCTGAGGAAAGAGTTCTTGTGCCGGGCTGATAAACAAAAGTGTTACTGAAACAGGTAGTATCTTTATATAAGACCTCATAAGCTGCAAGAACTTAAAGGAATAATGTGTTATGCTTTATATGGTTGTAAATTCCAGCTTGCTTTTGTTTATGGTATCAAATTCCATCACAAATTATTGAATGTTCTGATTCCAGTACAATCTATCTGTATCAAAATAAGATGTGCTCCACATCTTGGAGAGAAGGTACTACATTACCGTAGTTATTTAAGTTATTTCTCTAAAGTCATAAACTTGACCTTGGGTATCTATTCTACATGTTAAGCAAGAATGGGTCTGTCTTTGAAAAATGGGTAACCTTCTTGAATCATAAAGTAAATATACACATAATTATGGTTAGGTATGCTAGTATTCCTTAATGAATCAGAATTTATAGGAGAAAAGGAATGAATTATTTTATTAGAAAATATAGATATTTATGTTTCAGACAAATCTTAAGGCTTCTGAAGTAGTAAAAATGTAGCCAAATTAGGCTGCTTTTTAAATTATTGATGTTTCTGCATGTACTCTTCATTTATGTCATTTCTACTTCATGATTTATGAAATCTGATTCCAAATTGATTGGTGAGAAAAAAAAGGTCTACATGAATGACTTTGCCTGGTAATATGCCACAGAAACATATGGCTCAGAATCAAACTACCTGCAGAAGCAGCTGGTTACATAGACATAAGTTTTGGTCATGAGATTTTGATCTCCATTAACTGCGGGGATGTATTGTACTGAAAATAGATATTTAACTATTAACCAGACAATTCTCAGGTCAGAAAAGAAAATAATCCTTTTTTTTCCCCTGAGGAACACTCTTAAAAATATACACAATGACATACATGTGTGCAGTGACATTTTTAAAATACGTAGTCTGTTGTTAAGGATACCGACGCTGAACAAAGCATTACCAAATCTCTAATGGTTCTCTTTCACAATTGCTATTAGTGTTTGATTTTTTTGTCACCTAAAGGGTTCATGATATACTCAGAGAATTGGTTTAGGATATAAACAAACTTTTTCTCAGATATTTTAGCAAGGTGATTAGAATAAACTATCAAAAATGCTTCTGAGATATAAAAGCTTCAGTCATATTATAAAAATATGCTGGTATGATACAGAATATAGCACCTCCATGTGGGAATTAGGTATCCAGGTGTTCAAGGTGCATGTGAAACCCCGCTAAGTTACTATTTATACCCTTAGATGCTTAAATCCTTTTTTTTGCTTCTGGTCTTATACACTACTTAGATTAAAATCAGAGCAATAGTTTTAGGTCACACAGGCATGGCTTTTTGCCCTAACTCTTAATAACTGGAACTGAGTATCACCTGATCTTTTTCAGAGTTTGAGGTTTCCTTTCAAAGCAGAGGTTGAGAAGCTTTCAGCTGTTCCTCAGTGGGCCACAATCAGGATTTCAGCTGAGCGTGCAGAATAAAATCCCTAGTATGTGTCTAGAACTTTTTTCAACTCTTTACTTTTTTTAGTATCGAGTATGAGCTATCTTCTCTGCTTGTTGGAAGCCTCATCTGAACCACCTCAAGGCTCAGGCACATTAGATTTTCCTGTCTCTTTGTCAAATGCTTATGCTATGCCACTGAACCTGTGTATTATTTTTGACCCTGATGTACTATTATGATGCTCTAGCCAACAAGCCTTATGCTAGCAGAGAGAAACCAGTAGCCTTAAATTGTTTTGAGTGTGGATGTCACTTCACCAACCAGTCATGCAAATGAGGCCTTTTTAAAATAAAAAATCATCTGAAAGGTCACTGATATTTACATTTTAAGTGGAAACTCAGAGCAATATTAAAGTGTTTGAAGTTCTCACAATTGTATGAATGGTTTTACTGTTCCTGCAGTGCATGACAAAAATGCTGACAGGGAACCCTCAGGCCACCTGCTAGGCGTAGCAGCATTTACTATGTGCTATATTAAGTGCTGAATGGCAAAGTTGACACTAAGTTGCTCAATAAAATAGATCTTTCACATCCTGCAAGAAATGAAACCCTAGTGTTTCAGGACAAGCATCAATAACCACCCAAGAGAGCATTGCAATATTTATAATTTTTAAATGGGATTTCAGTCTTCTATCTCCTTCAACCCCCCACCGGGAATGAGAAGAGTAAGGAGAACTGAGGAGTGAAATCCAAGAAATCAAGCAGCATTGAGATATTTGGGGTTTTTACTCCACATTTATAGTCATGTTACATGCCATAGATACGACATTTTGACGTTATCTCAGCTCTGAATTTGAATGAAACAGCAGCTGCTTCCTGGATTACAAGATTTTTATTATAAAGAGCTGTTTCTTCATATTAGAAAAAAAAATCTGCAAGGACCTTTAGATTTTAATTTATTTTAAATTGTAAAAAAAAAAAGAAATTCACAAGTTTGATCTTGTACTCTGATTTCTCAGTCTGATCACCAGGTCATTATTATTTTGCCCTTTCAGACAGAGAGTCTGTTTTCATGAAGCTTAGGTTGCAGACTGTTAAGCATTGACCTTCCTATTGAAGTTAATAGTGAGTAATTCAGAATCTAGCCAGAGTTATACTAAGTAATATATGTAGACTCATGAAGTAATGCTGATGTAATCACTGATATAATGTCAGACACTGAAGGAAATTTTTAATGTTTCTTTTGAAAACTGTGACTACTATCCAAAGCCATTCAAATAGAAAGGAAATTTTACTTGAACAATAGCTGCTTAGTAACGGGAAAGAAGCTCTGAATCTTTAAGGCTCCTTTCTCCAGGAAAGGTATTTAGCTGAATGCTTACTATTTTCTTCCGTCATTGTAATTTAACAAATTGGTGGAAGAGTATGGGTAATTTTGCTACTTTATATCTTCATTTTCTGTTTAACCCAATCAATTTCTGGTGTGTCAACACATCAAATCTGAAATAAAATTTGCAGCTGGGAAAGAAGATAATACACCACATGGTGGTGTCTGATAGACAATTAGAAAGCAAAACTATAGTGAGGGATAGACAATATATATACACATAGGATCCACCCTTGCTGAAACAGGAACATTTAACATTACTTGTCAACAGTATCTTTACCTTTGGGAGATATCTCAAAGATCAAGCATGTAATTCTCATGGAAGAAAAACATTTTCAATAGATAAAAGACACAAAATGACAATGAAAAATGTTCTGTTTCCTCTAATGTATTCTAAATCAAACAGTCTATAGTATGATATGTTTTAGGTTAATTAGTTTAATTCATTTTTAATTAAGGTGATGTTTCCATGCGAACAAATGGTTTTTAAATTGTGGAGATCTTGGTAATGTAGAGTGAGAGTAAAAAGTTCATTGCTTAAAACATTATTTTGTAATTCTTTTAACTAATATGTGAAGTGCCACATGTGTAGCTCAACTTCAGCTAATGGCCACAGCTCCAGTTCCGTGAGGGAATCATTTAGCTAAACTGTGCGCATACATCAAGAATGATTCTATCACAGTAGCAACTTTTCTCAAAGTCTGTCTTTAAATAGGCATATGCTGGAAATGAGATATTCACTACCAACAGGTACTGCAGATAGGTCTACAACAGCTCAGACCATTTTTTTTCTGTTCAGATTTATTACCCTAAGATTGTTTCATAGTTTAGGACCAAATGTTGCATCAACAGTTCTAAGCATAGCTGTAGTGTGATGGAGAAGGTGGTCTTGGAGGAAAATAAAGAAATCTTAAATAGATTATAGGGATTTTCTTACATTCAGACTAACTCCATTGTAAAACGTGTATACGAACTTCCCTTCCCTTCCCTTCCCTTCCCTTCCCTTCCCTTCCCTTCCCGTCTTCCTTTTCCTTTTTTCTTTTTTTTTGTGTTTATATTCACTACTAATATTCGTTATTGTTCCTGCTAAAAAATAATGCTGATATTTTTTATCTGATCTCCAAGCACTGGGAAAACCCTGTTATGTTTGGAAACTATCTATGAGAACAGAAGTTTCAGATAATGCAATTGACATTAAGCAGTTATTAAAGGAAATACATAAAATTGCCCTGACAGAGCTGGAGCCAGAGGATCCGTTCTGCCAGGCCTGTGTCTCGGATCTGTAGGCTCTTTCATCCCCATTCTTTTCTCCTCCTGATCCCTTAAGTCTTGAAATATATCCCAGGATGGCACAGTTGGGCAGCACAGGGGAGAAGGCACCATGTATAGACTAAACCCTCTTCAAGGATTTGAGGACAACGGGTAAAAATTCTCTAAAGCTGATGGTTGTACAGAATCCAGGTTCTTACTTCTTGGTTCACTGGTCTAATCTCTGAGCTGATACATAAAAACACAGTGGCACAATCACCAACTGTATTAAAAGAAAAAGAGAGATTCTTCTCATTTTACAAAAGGAAGAAGTTACACATCTAACCTGAGAAAAGGATCTCAAACTCGCAATCCAAGTGTGACAATAACCTCTTCTTACAGCTGAGAATTAAGTTTATACACCATGAAAAGTATAGAGTTTCAGGTCCATTCTGCTTTCTCCTTTTCTGTTGACCAGTTCAAGACAGAATCTGTTAAATTCCTACTGTGCTGCTTAAAACTGCCATGTAATATATTGGACCCTTCAGCATATATGATGTTCTGCACAATTTCTAACAGCACCATGTCAACACCTTTGTGCATCTACTTCTGGAATTTAAAATTTTTTAAGACCAATACTAACCTAGTCTAAATCTGGCTTTATGATCACAGAACAAGCACATTGAAAGTAACAGCTTTTCTATTTTCTGAATTAATTTATTAAAACCTCTGAAATTATATATCACATTAAATCTGTAAGTTATAGAGACTTATGCCAGTTTTGGCTGCTTTTTTTTTTTTTTTTTGTCAAATTTTAATGAGCATTTCTTTTGATGTCTATGTCATGTTCTGCTTCTGGCTGCTTCAATTAAGGAGATGATCGTTACCATGTTTAAAGTCTAACTTCTCTAACAAATCTGATTAAAATGAGTATGACACTGAATGTTCCTCTTTTGCCACTGATTTAAAAAATACAGTGATAATTATGCCAGATTGCTAGAACTTGACTATTTAAGAACAAAACATTGCTGCTTACGGGGTGTGAGTCACAAACTGTCTTAATTTTTCACTAGGTTCTTCCCATCAAACTACATTTTCCCAAGAGGACATGAAAATGGTTTCTTCAAAAACAAATTAAAGAACCAAAGAATTCAAAATGCTGACCCTTTCTATCAAGTAAACTCAAACTGCAAAATGATGAAAGTCTTCAAGAATATTCTGTGGGATGACAACTAATCCATATTGTTGTCATGGCAACTAGAATGAATGCAGACTTATTTTTATACTAGAAACTGAAAACACTACTGTCAGTTAGTAAAATTAATTATTTTTAATTACTAATATCTCTTGAAAAGTTAGAAATTTCCAAACAGAAGTACTATTAGATTTATTAAAAAATTTAGAATCAGGAGAAATAGTAAATATTAAATTTTTGTATTCATAACAAGAAATGAAATTCTAAGCAATTTATTTTGTATTAGAAAAAAAGGATTCTGAGCTACCATTTTTGCTAGTTTAGAAAATATCACACTGAAAGCAGAAACTCGAAACTTGAATTGGTGCTACTGGAAGCTGACATTAAAATAATAATTTTGTGGGGTTTTTATAGAGAGAGTGTTGCAAAATTTATTAGAATTGCTAAAAAAAATCATAGCTTGTTGAGCAGATGAGATTAGGTGAAAAATCTGTAAAGATGACTAGCATACTAGATGATTTCTAAAGTAATACTTGCAGTTCTAAATAGTAACCAATGACAGCTGAGCTGTATAGCAGAGAAATGCTAAGCTAAGATCTGTTTCAGTGGGAATTTCACAGGAAAACAATTTTAATAACATTTCACAAAAAGAAACTCACAATACTTTTCTGGCAGAAGATCTGGTTTGTGGTCAGACATCTTTTCTTCCATTCATGTTATACAAATTGCTAATGACAAAATTGATTTAACCTGAACCGAACAGTTCTTAAACAGTTTTCTGTTCTCTACTAAGCACAGTAAATGGCATTGTTCTATAGTTAATTTGCAAACATAGCCCTTGTTTGAAGGTAGTGCTTGCAAAGTGCTTGCAAAGCAGTCACACTTGAAGTCTTACTGAGATATTGATGTTTGAGAGAATGGTGGTGTAATCTGCCAAAGCGGAGATTTTGCAGTGAATTCCAGCACTGTAGGGATTAATTACTCTAAGCAAGGATCATCAATGCTATTTTCCCCTCTTGATAATTTGGTGACATGAGTAAATCCTGTTGTATTTGCAAGATGGTGAATCCCATATTGCTAATATATAGGCTTTGTAAGCACATGCATACAAGAACATCCATACATTCAAAAGTATTTGAACAAAACCATAGATTTTCTGAGGGTGGAATAGTGCAGGTTCTAAAGGCTCCAAGATACCAGGTCACATAATATGTCCTTTCACCTTCTGTACCAAGAGACATGAAAATCCAAATTAAAAGTATTTTTTTTTTTTTTCTCCAGGAATGGTATTATAATGTCTTAGAGGCTCTAGGTTTTTTGCTCTAAGAGATTTCCAGTGACTCAGAACATAAAAAGCAATTCATGCTTATCTCTTGCAAACTAGCTGTACAGTCTACCTCGACTCTTGACCTACCTAGACCTATCAGACATCTTTCTTGTTATCAACTTTTTTACAGGATCATGGATTTTCACTAGTAATGGTGAAACTCAGACTATGCTGACATAAAGTTAAGGGGATTTGATCCAGTCTCTTCAAATCATGGCATGACTGACACATTAAGAACGTCTCCTCTGTTTCAACATATACACAGTAAAGGGACTGAGACACCAGATGGATTAAGTTCCAATATTAGCTGTCAGCTGGTTTGGTGTTGTAACTGAGGCAATAAGCAATCAACTCTAATTATTGTCATGAAGATAAGCAAGCATGATCTTGATCTGGTACAGCTAGGGAATTAGTGGGATATATCAGAATATACAATTGTTGAGTAGACATTTTTCATAGTAAATCTACTCTTTAACATGTGAATTTTATCAGAAGAATATGTTGGTTGGTAATGAGACCCATGAGCTTGTAAGAAATAACAGCCATTCCAGGTGTCTTCTGAGCGCATTGAATGATCAACTGGGGTTTTAATCAGACTTAGACTTGCAAAAGCTATTTCTGTATAGATGTTAGCTTTAGGTGTTTTAAAAATTGAATTGAAGAGGGAAGATTAATGTAAGGACTTCATTAAGTGGCACTAAGATTGCTAATTCAATCTGCTATTTCTGCTTAGGAATGTAAGATTAGGATTTATTTCTATCTGAAAGAAGTAGAATTTTTAAAATAGTATAAGATCCGTTACAAGGAAGAAAAAAAATTGTAATAGTCTAGTACAGTGTTTTAATTAATACTGGGCTAACCCTGGGCGACTGGAAATGTCAGCTGCAATTGGACATGTCAAGCCACAAATGTGTGCAGTCTAGTGACCAAAAAGATGATAATTTGAGGAAAGCAGAAGGGAAGAACTATAAAGCACCTCACACTAATGCACATGAAACTTAAAAGAAATGGAAACAGCAGTTGTGCTGGATGGAGACAACCACTGATACTGCCACTAAGCACTAGCTTCTGGCAGTGCCAAACTAGTTTAATCCAGGGTTTTCTGCAAAATATGATTGTGAAAGTAATGCATATTTTTCAATGTATAATTTTAATAGCCTCTTCTTGGCTCCTCTTTGTCTATTTTTCTATGCATACAACAAAAATACATACTAATTTTTTTCCCTTCATTCCCTTTTGTGGAGGAGATTGGTGTCTGAAATTCAACTGCAGCAAGTTCATTTTCTGCAAGTAATGATATCACATGTGTACCATTCTTTAGCAGAAAAAACACTATTCAAAGTTGTCTGCAGGTTTAAGAAACATTTTATTTATGCTGTAACATTACTATTTCCACCATCTTCAGAGTACAATATAAGAAAGGCAGCTGCTGAAAGCCAAAATGTTATCTTATAAATAAAGCGTTTATCTACTCCATCTTTTGAATACTATTTACTTCCTGAAAATGGAGTGTGCAGCAAATTAATAATATTACCTAGGAGTGTGCTGGATGATAGAATGTTTTTCCTTAATTTTTTTAAGTTCTTCACAAATACATGGTTCTATTGTATCTCTCTAGGATTGACAAAGTTACCTTGTATATTAAATATAATTTTGAAAAGTTTGTGTTTTGATCAGAAGTATAACTCTGACTCCAAGAGCACATCAGATGCTATATAAGAATTAACTAAAACCAAAACTCAAAGCAAGTGATAAGAATATGTAAATTACTGTTCTCAGGCACTGCTTGAATCATTGAAATGTAATTGGATAGTATTGGAGAGATTGTTTAATAGAAGTTTTATAGGTGGGTGCAGAAAAGCAATGTAGTGGTGTGTAATTCATTGTGAACATTCTCTTTTTTACCCTCCTGTGGAATACTCCTGTGCACAGCTATGTAGCACTTGAACCAGCATGACAGCAAATACTCAGAATCTCTCAACTCAAATTAAGATGGAGATGAAAGTTTCCCATTAAGATAGACAGAGAGACAGACAGACATGTAGAATCTCTTCGACTTCATGAGTCACCCGAAGAATCATCTTCAGAATGAATTTTGCATTTAGTTGACTTGTTTTCTAGGTAGGCTATTCTGGTGTTAATCATGGCAGGATCTGAAAATCTTCCAGTGAAATACTGAGCCAGATGACTAATATCATTCACTTGTTGCTTATTTTCTCATCTTAGCTTCTGGAGCACTGTATATAGCAGGTTGATTTGGTTTTAGGGTGTTTTTATTACTATTAGTAGTTTAATAAGTATGCTACATGGGGGCAGGTCAGAGGCAAGCTCCTTGCCCTTGGAATAAAAAATAGTGATATCTGTGCTGGTACTTAGTTTATGGTCTTTCTTCTGCTGTATTTTCCAGGAATTTGTTCTAGGAGCCTTTGGCAAGTTTTCTTCTGTGTTTGGATATGTAAATTAGGCATTTTACTGATACCTAGATCTTTTCTTCTTGAGATCATCTATAGTGTTCTGCCAGGTGATGAACAAGTCTGTTGTATTCCTTTTACATCTATGCTCAGTACAGATTTTGTGCAGATATTTCATTTACTGGGGTTTGTCAAAATGGTTTATCCCAACTTTAGCTGCTGTTACATTGAATACAGGCTATGGTTAACTGCACAGCACTTTATTATTAAATGGCCATTCACTATATTGTAGGTTAATTTCAAAACTTGTTGAAGTATTTATTCAACTGGAACAAGAGTAATAGTAGTGCAATAATGACCAGTTTTCTGCCCCACCTCACTATTGTCCTACAGAGGTTAGATATGCAACTCTTGTTTCTCAGACTTGGACATTGCTGGGCATGCATTGCTACTGCATTTGATTTACACTGTTGCAGTGGAATTACACTTGTCCACCCCAGAGCTTAGAGATCTGGATGATTACTTTCATTGTTCCTTCTAAAAGTTATCTTTGAATAGATACGGAGTGATCCTTGCTGGATCACAAGATGCCTGTGTAGAAGCAGGTAGGAGGACATGGCTGGAGCTGGTCCCATCTGCTGTGTAAACCAAGAACTTAAGTGAGCATAACCAAGCACTCTGTACTCTAGGAAGATTAATTATTTTTCTCTACTAGGAAGTAAGATACCAAGAAAAAAAAAAAAGCTTGGATTTTCAAACTGGCCTCTGGAATGCACATGCAATTTAATGCCTGAATAAACTCACTAAACTTCCACGCAAGTGTGAGTTAGCTGACTAAGATGACATTTATGTTGTGCTGTTTCTGAGAATTTAGACTTCGCATTATTGTAGGCTTAAAGTTACAATCTAATTGTCCTTTTTTACTATATGATTTTAATTGCAATTTTGCCTGTACTTTAGGCTCACCACCACTATGTATTCACAACATGAAATAACTTTTAGACCAGTAGCAAGTATGTTCTCATTCATTACCAATCCTCTGTACCTTCAAGTCAGTTTAAAATCAACATGTTTTAATTTTTTTCCCCTCATTTTAGTTCAAATTGCTTTCCCATGCTGCATTAAGTGACCAGATTTTATATCAAAGAACATGTTAGTTTGAATTGTAGATACTATATAAATACTATATGAACTCATTTAAATGATAGCCACTTAATGTTATGGTGATATTTTACGTTAAGTAAAGTGTGTTTAAATTCATTAGATTTAGAGGAAGTGCAAATCAGGCAACAATGGATAATCGTTTTAGTCCTGTAGTAGTTGTTGGCTCAGGCAGATGGGATTATTTAATAAGTCACTTATGAAATCCTGTACCTGTACACTGTACCTGCAGAGTATATAAGAAAACTCAAGGTGTAAGTGAAGAAAGTTGAAAGAGATACTATTCCAGCATACTCATAACAAAGACACATTTTCTGTTATTATCTTTAATCTTTTTTCTTTATTTATGGAAAAATAAAAACTAAATAAAATCTCTAGTATAAATACTCAGAAGTCATTCGGCATGATTTCCTACAAGTCATTTTGGTTCAGCTCAGGACAATTGCCAAGCACCAGCTTTTCAGACCATCTGACTGTGGCAGTTAGCTGCCTAAGCATAGGTAACTAGTGCAACTTGAGATCTTCCAGCTCCATCAGGCCTCCATCTACTAGCCTCATTTCAGATGCCCTAGAGCATCTCAGGTAGTCTATATTTAGGCAGTTGAATTCCACTCAGTGTCCACCAGTTGAAAACTAGTCTCTTTTACCATGTCCCAAATTGAGACTACAAAAATCAGGCCACAGAATATCAGTATAAATCCTTCCAAAATTAATATTTTTTTTTTTTTTTGGTTGTGCTGGCGAACAAAGATTTACAGTCAAAGCACAGCCCAGAGTAAATCAGTAAACTGTGTTTGAAACGAGGAGAAAAAAAAATAGAACTGATTTGCCACCTAGAAAAACAGTGAGAATTAGGCAAGTTCTACTGTCTGCTAAAGGCATAGTACTCCATAAAAGCGCCATCCAGAAACTATCACATGGGTAGTGCAGTATCTTCAAGCTCAGGAAAAATTGGTAAGGGTAACAATCCATGCCCTGAGGACCCTTGCAGAAGAGAAAAGAAGGAACACCTAGTGGAAAGAGAAAGAAAAGGAAGTGTAAAAGAAAAATGAGATATGCCTAATCTTGTACTGCTATTGTAGATATTATACTCATTTCCTGAGTAGGCCTCACGTATTTCCAGTGTGTACTAAGATCAAAACCAAGGAAGGGATGGTAGCTGACTTTCTACTAATTACTTACTCTTCAGAAAATCAGAACCTGGATACATAGGTACCTTTAGAATGTTATTAGTCAGATTTATACAATATTTTCATAGAATGTAATTAATAAGAAATTTATTTTAAAGAATGATCTACAGCTGGAAAAGCAATGGGGTTTGGGGTTTTTTTGTTTGTTTGTTTGTTTTTTTTTTTAAAAATACTGTTTCTGAACTGAAAAAATAGGAAAGATGGTTTGGTCAAAATAAAATTGAAATGATGGTATTTTTAATTGCATGGAAATGAAAAACAGCCAACAGCAGTACAATCCTAGCCTGGATAAGTTCAAATAATGTGTCAAATCTTATGTAAAATTTTCAGTTTTATTTTCGGACAGTTGTGGTGTGATGATGTGGCCCTGAAACAGCAGCCCTCATGCTTGACAAAGACAAAATCATAGCAATTTTCCTAGAAAGAGGAAGAGACTCATAACTGTATTAACTTCACAAATTCCTCTCTGTATGTGTGTAAGACTACTTCTATTACAGCAAATATAGAGATCAACCATAGTATAAAGATGAGTTCGATTGCTTTCCGCTTTTAATTATATCTTTGTTATACGGTTTGCTATGGACTAGAAACTTCCTGCAAGCGTCATGCGATAAAATGAGGCTAAGATCACATCTGCCCATTTCTAACTGTAAAAGCACACAGTACTCTGGTATGAGCTGAGGAAGCACAGAAACACAGGACTTAACATCTTTGTAGCACAGTTGGGATGGGAAACCAGAAGGTGATAATAACTTGGAAAATAATCACTAATTGACTTTAGATATAGAGAAAGCCAAAGAAATTAGACTGAAGCTATAAGAATAGCAAGACCATTGGTGACTTATGTTGACAATCTAATTTTAAAAGAAATACGTTTTTAAGACAACAGCCCCCTGAGGATGGGGAGAAAAGGGCTCTATGTACGGACATCCAGCCCCAGTATGGGCAATATCTAGGGGCCAGGATACTAGTATGGGCAATATGTAGGGGCCAGGATACTAGCCAGGACTCAAACATATTGAACATTAAAATGTTGTTTCTCTAGGTCTATTCTGGCTGTTTAAACCGGACCGGAGAGACAGGAGCCTTGGCAAGTGGTGTGTGAGTGCCATAGAATATTATACTAGAAACTTTATAATAGACATTGCTATCCACCCACTAAACCCATCCTGCTTAGTGAATAAATTTCAGATTATGTCAGAGTGATGTGGTTTCCTTGATGTAACCCCACTCTATGTCCCCCTGTGACATATCTACACAGCACTCACAGCCATTTCACAACTGTCTCATCTTCATACTAGTCTAATTTGCATGTCACAATAACTGAGCTAACTCAGATGTGTCTGTATTAGGACTTTACATGTATATCACATTAATGGCGCAAAAGACTTACAGATAAGTATAATCTTGACTGAAACTCCAGATCTTGTTAGCAACAGATTTCTGTACATTCTTGCTTTGCAGAATAGTGGCTGGTGCATCACTCTAAACTGGATGAATCAAAGAAGTAAGAATAGTTTCATGATTTCAGCAGCAGTGGAGGGTGCAAGCAATCTTTTAGAATGTACTGAAAAAAAAAACCTGTAAATGGTAGACACAGATTAGTAGATATCAATTCATAGCTAAAATATACGTTGAAATACTTAGCACATTAAAAAAGGAAAAAAGAGAACACAGGGAAAATTTCTATTTTTTATATAAATAAAAGTTTGAGAATTTCTTAATACAGTGAAGAAAACCTTTGTGAGATCACAGTAGTTTTTTTTTAGGCCTAAGCAAAAATGCTAACAGAGTTTTTAGAACAAATGTGTAAGCTTTTTCAGAAATTCTGAGTCGTGGCATTCTACTGTTTGCCCACCAGTGCCTTCTGAATTTAGAAAACCTAGTCTCCTCTGTGTTTTCAGTTTTGTCACTGTCTTCTACCACAGCAGCTTATTTAGGATTTCAATGAGGAAAACACTTACTGGTTTAATATTATATATATGCTTCCACACTTAAATACGTACTTACATTTTTGCTTAAGTTTTTCTGCTCTGAAACAAATTAAGAAGATTTGCAAAGCTGCTTGCTTTTGGGTTGTGCTTGTATTTTCTGTCTCATTCTAGCCAAAGATGCAGCAAGTCTTCCTGCAATGTAGTGGTGACAGTAAGCTTTATAATACGGAAGGACTACAGTTTGGTCATGTCTGAAAAAAGCTGTTCATGATTTTAGAAGCTAACTTAAAACATTAAAATGAAAAGACTATTTATTTAACTCTTATGACTGTTAATAAAGACCAAATTATTTGTCTGTTAAATTACTATGACACTAATAGTCATGCAAGCAGTGTCTGATGTGTTTGGATTGGGTTTGCATTTAGTTCTAGAGGCAAAAGTTTAGACTGATGAACAATGTAAATGAATCACTCTTGGGCCTTGGCACTGGAGTATGTTATAATTGTAGCATAATGAGATAATGAAGAGACTGACTTTTTTTTTTTTTTTTAATTTAGAGAGGCTTGGGGATACGAACAGTTGAAAACAGAGAATACCAATTAGCTTCTCCATTTCCCTCCACTCTTCTGCCTTGTCTTCCCCGGCCCCTTTCCATTATAGACCTATTTCAGAATTACAGTTAATATATTTTTGTGATAATAGGAGTCTTTGAATAAGAAACAAAATGTACCACATGTAGGACATTCATTTTGAGCATGCTATACACAAAGGCGGAATTGAAGAGACAAATTCATTCCAGATTTCAGTGTTTTGAAACTTTTCATTTTAAATTTCAAAAGCAGCAATTACATGATGACATTTGATGTACTTCAAAACTAATATTTCATATATAGTACATCTGATATTAATTGAAAATGTTAGAAAAAAACATTCTAACTATCACAATTTAAATATCTTCTTATTCATGCTCTCTTCAGGATACTTTAAAACAGGCCTAGAAGGGTCTATTAAATTGCATTTAAACCCAGTACACTTTGCAGGTGTCCAGTATAATGAACACTTTAAAAGGCTATGCTCTAAGGTTAATTTGTTCTGCAAAATTGCCCAGACCCCTCCAGAGTATTCATTAGTACAATAAAACAGAGACCTAATCCAGATAGATGCTAAAGGATTATCATTATTGCTGTAAGGATGACTTTGATAAAATTCTAATTGGTATTGCTGCATGGGGATTGAACAAATGAAGCAGATTATGATAAACACTGGGTTTCAGACTTCTCTAACTAAATTCTGAAACTGGGGTAAAATAAAGTGATCACATTCATCTGCAAACAGATAGCTACCTCAATTTACTCCAGAATTTCTTTGAGTGGCATGAAAGACAAAATTATACTCAACTGCAGATAATTACGCTAAATATCAGCACAATACAATTAGAGCTAAAAGACCATTGCAGCACTCATTTTGCTTTTAACAACATCTTCACTGCAAACAGTCTTTTGTCTCATTAATGCAGGACTGACAGATTTAAACCTGTAGTCATACAGATTAATCTATAATAATATCAAACATGATCATTATATTTTCTTTTCTCTCCGCATTATATAAGAATGAGAATTTTTCTGCCTGGCCACTTAAACACAAGAGAGAATTTATATTCTCTAAATAAAATTAAAATACACCATCTTACTTTGTATTAGATCTATAACTGGTAAAATTCCTGTGTCATGAAACCACAATTCCTATGCCATTAAAACACATTGTGAGTTAAGTAGCTATTGTATAGGTCTATCAAATAGAAATTTTAATTCTTTAGTTATCATTATGTTTTTTGCCCTTACAAAAAATTACAAATTGGTGTGTTTTTATGTAAGTAAATATTAAATTTTCATCCATATTTGATCTACTTTGAACATATCACTCTTGGAAGAATAATTCCACTCAACATGAATTACGGCAGCAGAACACAACCTTTATTTTTGTCATTCACCACTGTAAAACAATGCTTTCTTTCTATGCTGTCTCCGCCTGTAGGATGTCATTATTCTAGGTATTTTTATTTTATAGCAATGTGCAAAGTCAGATTATTACTTAGATTGTTTATATCTTAAAGGCCATTTTAAGTGTAAGAAGCACACATATTGGTATAGTCTACATAAAGTTAGATGTCATATACAACTGGGCTGAATGTCCATCCGTCCTTATGTCCTTTTTTGATAATGACATATACATGTACACGCATTTGAAATATCTGTGTTTATATCTGCAGCCACCTTTCCCAAAGTTTCTGAGTAAATAGGGTACAAATTTTAATTCACACTTAAAGAAATTTAAGACAGTCCTGGTTAAATATTTTTTTTTAAAACCAGAATCTATATTTCATACTGAGTTGGGGTTTTCCCAATCTAGGATTTAAATTTGAATCCATCTATACCTACAAAAAAATATCCAAAATGTCAAAGAACTGTAAGAATAATATTCAGGAAGTTACCATATGAGTTATGTAGAATTTAAAGATAACTAAAGAACCTAAAATTAGGGAAAAACAAAGAACAGAAGCTCCATGTTTGTATTATTTTTGAAAAAAATATTGAAGTAGGTTAGTGAAAATATCTTTAAGTATATATTTTTAGCAGTCTTCAAGCAAATATATCTATATTCTTTCATTACACTGTTTACTTAGAATCACTAAAGCTTAAAGCTGAGCATAAGCTGAATAAAAAGATACCGCATAATTCAGAAAGACCAAGATAATGTGATTTTGCTGCGGATCCGATTTGTTTCTATAAAGAAGTTCTCAGATTTATTTCTTTTAAAATAGGTGTTCCTATGACTTCATTTTACTGCTGATAGTCATCTGTTCCTTTACAATGTATTGGGAAATCGTAAAAGAAGATAATATGATCTATTCAAGAGTTTTTCCTCATGAGTATTTCCTAATGATGTTGTAAGATTTTATCACCTATACTATGTGTCATCAGCAGGCAGCACTGAGACCATAACCACTTCCACCACAGGCCCCTGTAATGAATGTTTGTAGGAAATAGTCCTAGTTGACATTTACAGTCAAAGATTAAATATTTAGATTTGGGTATGTATTTCTTGCTCCTTTTTACTCTGTCACATTGTTAAATACAGACTTATGCAGCATGAGTGATGTTTTTATCATAAGGTATATTGATCAGGAGAGCTGCTGCAATTGTAATTTATCCATATATGTCACAAGTGTATCTCAAATTATATCTGTCTGTTCAACTGTGCACAATTAAAATGTTATGGCACCAGTTACAAACAAGACTGAGATGTTCTGTATCATCTATTCTTGGGCCAAAACCAAGTCATGAACAAAACCTCCTCATAATCTCTGAAATAAAAGTTTTATGGAGAGTGACAATATTTTAATTTTGTATAGCTGAAGTTTTTCCATTTTTTCCAACTATATCAATTGCTTAAATAAAAAATGTCCCCCTGCTCACCCTTCTCCCCATTCTCTCTTTAGGCTACTGTTACATACATTACTGTCCCTATTAATTTCTCTAAATCTACTTTTACAGTGTGTCACAGACCTGTAGTTATCCACATTTGAAGAATGTGGAGGTCTGTGGTGGTTTAACTGTAGCTAGCAACTAAGCACCACACAGCTGCTTGCTCACTCCCCTCCCATGGGATGGTGAAGAGAATTGGCAGGGTGAAAGTGAGAAAACTCATGGGTTGCAATAATGACAGTTTAATAGGTAAAAGAAAAGCTGCATGCACAAGCAGAGCAAAACAAGGAATTCATTCACCACTTCCCATTGGCAGGCAGATGTTCAGCCATCTCCAGGACAGCAGGGCTCCATCACGTGTTAACGGTGACTTGGGAAGACAAATGCTGTAACTCCAAACATCCCCCTCTTCCTTCCTCTTCCCCTCATTTTGTATGTTGAGCATGACTTCATATGGTACGGAATATTCCTTTAGTCAGCTGGGGTCAACTGTCCCAGCTGTGTCCCCTCCCAACTCCCTGTGCACCCCCAGCCTCTTCACTGGTGGAGTGAGAAGCAGAAGAGGCCTTGACTCTCTGTAAGCACTGCTCAGCAATAGCTAAAACATCCCTGAATTATCAACATTGTTTTCAGCACAAATCTAAAAGATAGCCTCATACTAGCTACTGTGAAGAAAATTAACTCTACCCCAGCCAAAACCAGCACAAGACCTCACAAAACCACCTTTTTCTGCTGTCAGTTCTGGAAGAGAGATATTAATTTTTCCGCTCCCTATCAACTCTGCTCCACTGCAGCTTCTCACGCCCCATGCTTGCTTCTCTATCCTCCTTATTTCCTAAATGAGTTTTCTGTCTTGGCGATTGTTTCACCCAGAGAGACGGAAGACTGGCAGAAAACAACTCCTGTTTTATCACCTACTCTGTGATTTTGTGTGATGCTGATACAGGTTTACATGCATTCTGTTTGAGACTGGCCATCTCTGTTCACACTTTGCTATGTAACTAAACCCTCTAGCCAAATCTGAGAAACCTTAAGAATAGGCATGGCCATAGCCTTCCTGCTAAGCATGAACTATCAGACTGCTACTTGAATATCTCTGTCACAAATCCAGTCCTATATTTTTGTTTAATGACTATAAAATCTGTTCCTAGTTGTTCTACTTTATTCCAGAATGAACTGCACGTGCTATGTATTATGTACATCATGTTAGAGTATGTGCAGTCAGCAGCGCTGATTCCTGAGTTTGGGACATTACATCTTGCAGTGATAGACATCTAGGTAATCTAAAAAATCATTGAAAGGTTAAAGAAAATTAGATTTTAAATTAGTAACAATCTCTGTGTTTATAACAACATACACTGGTGCATTAAACAGAATACCTATCTGGTAAGTCCCCATTGGGGAACAAAGAGGAAAGCATTTCCAGCATTCTTGATTAAACAGGAATTTGTTCAGCCTAGCTGGAAGCTTTTCAGATTATCTAGGATGATATTTAACTGATTAATTGAAATGGACCTAAATGTATTAGCAAAAATTAGAAGGTAAACAACATTGTTACTGGAATTCAAATAAGTGAAAAACAATATATAGTTTGATTCCATCAGTTGTTTGAATGAGTTCAGTCAGTGTGTTGGTGATGTAAACTAATTCTTTTTCAACAGTCACACAAATTATTCTGTTGTAAAAAAGTTTCAGTAAAAGAAAGACATGACATGACATAGTGGAACTAAGACTGCAGAAATATATTTCTCATGCTGATTTCTGTCAGTTGAGGTCGATACAAAGAGTGAGAGACAGAGAAGGAGGGAACAATTAAGGACTTCCGATTAAAACAAAAAGCAGATCTCTGCAATTTTGTGATTTATTTTCTTTCCTGGAAAAACATTCTTAAGACCCTATGGATGAGACATTTTGAATGCTTCTGTTATAGTGCTGTTACCTAGCATGGAAGATCTGTCTCAATTTGCTGTTACAGTGTCTCAAGCTTCTCTACTCTTAAGTGCTATTGATGTCTTGTGTTCTGCATCCTTGAAATTTCATCCATGCTACATTCCTGGAGCACAAACATGCACTGGAAAATCGCTAGCTCCTGTCTTATCACACAATCAGATTTAAACCAGTGTCTATCTTTCTACTTCCTCTATTCACAAATCTTCATAGATATACATAAACTGTATTTTTCAGCTTTCATATCCTTCCAAATCTTTTTCCTGTCCCACCATCTACCTTCACACTTCTTATTGTCTTCTGTTATCTCCTATAACCTGAGCTATAATTGAGTTAGGTGCTTAAATCAAGGTACTAAATAATGCTTTTATCTAATTTAGATTCAGCATGAAAGATATGATTAGATCTGAGTAGTCTAACTTTATAGTTAGATAGCTATATATAGCTATATACAGCTAATAGTGACTAAAAATTTTGTTCCCGAGAGAGGCTTTTAAATTACACCCCATTTAAGTCCATAACTGAATTACTACACATTTAAAGTTTGTGGTTTTAAGATTAGTTATTTTGCACTCACAAACACTAATAGCAAAGAAAATAAAGGGAAAAGGAGAATAGCAAGCTCTTGGAAAAATATAGGAAGAAATGTATCTTAAAAAATGATAAGTATAACTTTGCAATTCAGCACCTTTATCTAATATTTGTCAGCTCAGTTCTGTACATCTTGCTGGTTATATGTATCTGTGAAATACCACTTTGTATTTCCCTATACAATAATCTTCCAATGAGGTTCAGTATGAGAGTGTAGTATAATCCCAAAGTCCTGAAACTATCTCAGAGAGACACTAATAATCTTTCTATTGCCTGGCAGAACATTTATGATTTTAGCTTTATTTGCTGGGTAAATTATTTTATGGATTGCCATTAAATCTAAAAATGTGCTGTCAGATCAAGAAAACACCCTTACAAGTCCCTTGGCAAATTCATTGTAGTGGCAAAGATCTCTAATAAAGATAACATTCTTCGACACAGTACTTATAGAATCATAGAATCATTATGGTTGGAAGATACCTCAAAGATCATCAAGTCCAACCTTCTACCTGATGCCACTGTGCCCACTAAACCCACTAAACCATGCCTCGAAGTGCCACATCTAAACATTTTTTGAACACCTGCAGGGATGGTGAGTCCACCACCTCCCTGGGGAGCCTGTTCCAATGCTTAACGACTCTTACAGTGTAGAAATTCTTCCCACTATCGAACCTGAACCTCCCCTGGTGCAACTTGAGACCATTTCCTCTTGTCCTATCACTAGTTACCTGCGAGAAGAGACAAACCTCCACCTCGTTACAACCTCCTTTCAGGTAGTTGTAGAGGGCAATAAGGTCTCCCCTCAGCCTCCTTTTCTCCAGGCTGAAACTTTAGGCTGAAAGGTCAACAAGACAGGCATTTTTTGATTTCTCTCTTTTTGATTCTGCTATCGTACAATGAGCTGTTGCACGCTAATGGTGGTGCCTAAGAGTATCATCATACAAATTTTGGATAGAAAGCATATGTACACCAGGGCTTGCTTGATATCCATCAGGTAACTGCAATTGTACTCGCTGCATCATCATGGCTTGTAAGTGAACTTTTTGCTCAGCACATTAGTACATTATATTTTTCCAAAGCCATTTGCACTAGCTGAGTATTTATTACAGGATGAAGTTCAAATAATTGGTTTTAACATAATCAGCACTAAGTGATATGTAAACTTCAAGATGAAACATTTTCTGCTACCTTTTGGCGACAGTGGGTATCAGTCATGGATTTCCCTCTATTTGGCTCGAAGATTTCTTTTTTGGATTATTCCATGTACTCACTCAGGGAGTTTCAAACAAACCACTAATCTACCCAGTTTTAATTGTTTAAAAGGGACAACTTTTAGAATTAAATCATTTCTGGAAACATCTGTGCTAAGAAAAATATATTCAAGGCCATGTGCTGCCCAAGTGTTATTTAGAAGAGAGGAGCTTTCTCAATGTAATGATTACTGTCTGTACTGCATGGCAAAACCAGACTTGGATGAAATGGAAGGCTGCTGCAACAGAAAGGCAGCGTGGTTGTTGAGTAGAGTTACAGTCACACTCTCACCTCAGTTCCTCACATAGTCCAAGCACAACAACAAGAAAATGGGACAGGGACTAACGGTGAACGTAAAGGCCTCTTAATTCTTTTCTCCCCTGAGTGTATCTAGATTATCCTAATTTAATTTGTTAAGCCTACACAACCAATATGAAACCTCCAAACTATCAGTCTTCAGAATATTCATTCATAAATACTGTGCATAAGAGGGAAATAGACAATCACTTATGAGATGTGTGGATAGACAGATGAATAGGGAAAAAAAACCCTCAATGAGTACCTATGCGCATGGTAATGAGGACACTGCATACCAGGTCATACACTTCATAGCAGCTGGAAAATAATGAGTGAAGAGAAGTGAAGAACAGAAAACGTTAAACTGTACCTCAAGATTTTCAGGACCACCAAGCAAATGAATTTTCAGGCATATCAGTGGAAGCAGGAAAGTAGGTGCCTTGACAAGAGAATGCTTCTGAGGGTGATCTGTTTGGGCAAATATTCTGCAATGGTATGCAGACTTTGCCCAATTATTTCTGGTAATTTCTGCACATAAAATTTTCCTGATTCCTTTCCAGATGCCTAACACTTAGTAAATCTTGCAAAGGTTTTAGAAAAAAATTTTAAAAATCACATGACAGAACAGTGCCTGTAGCACCAGGAGCCATTTAGAATCTAAAAGAGGTCATTCACATCCTACCAAAGTACAATGATGAGACATAAAATTAATTAACTTTCAATATAGTCTAAAATGTCTAATATGAAACCTATTTGCAAAATCCCTTGTTGTTTTCACTACATTTATTTATCTGAGGATTATCAGTGCAACATAGATCCTCTTAAAATTGTTTATTAGTAAACAGCTAATATGTTCATATGTTAATTACTCTGTTTCTACTTGAGATTAAACAGAAGAAAATTTACCATTAGCCACTGAAAACAAGGCTATTAGTACTTACTTTATGAAGGTTATTACAGTGAACCAATTTTCAATTCACCAATGAAATTGGTTATGAACGAAAGTCCAACTAGAAATCTTAAATGTAACTGCTGCCTATGAAGGAGTAATAAACTGCGCACGAAACCCGAGCACCCAACATGAATGGAAGGGTCTCTGAAAGGTCAGGTCAAAGCCTGCTCAATATCAAACTTAAAGGCTAATTTTCAAAATGCACAGTGAACAATTCTAATCTTTCCCTCAGCCTCTTTCTTACACATGTTAGAAACATGTTAGAGACATATTTTAGTCAGTGTTTAAAGAACATTAGTTCTGGGGAAAATGGGAAATTAGAAGTTGAGTTTGATCTCAGAGCCTATGTATTTGCACTGACTTTCATCTCAGTTTGTTGTTCTCAGTTTAAGTCTCAGTTTAGTAACATTTGGCATGTGTTACAAATACATAGTGTAATTTATAGTCTGTTACATCATTGTGTAATGTGCCATAAAGAAACAAGAATGTACAATTAATGATTTAGTATGTATTTCAACATGATAAAAGGCAGAAAATGTCCACATCTTTTTTCACTGAAACAAAAGAACTATTGCTATTCTCTGATTTTTCTCCAGTCTTTTGCTTTTTTTGGTTCACGGATGATATTTTCAGTCTGCATGTCAATTATCTGTTAGGTGTATGCAATCCAAGTTAAGAGAAAGGGAGAAAGTTTGAAGAGTTTTTCCCACTTTCTCTGCAAGAATAAAAGTATCTGTTTACAATAACTGTTAGTTTAATGTGGACAAGTTAACCTGGAACTAGTTAAAATAATGTACTTGATGAAAGCCTACAAAAGGTTGCCATCTCAGTGGAAGTTCTGATAAATTTCAACAATTTGCTGTGTCAATAAGGAATGATTTCCTCTTCCCTTCCAAACAGTGAACCATATTCTCACCAAGGCCAGTGACACACTCAAGTCTCAGTTCACCATGTCTAGGAAAAATTCTTCATTACTGAAAGGAGGATAGAAGTTTTTAGTCCTCATTTACAATAACATAAGAAGTATTTCCAAAACAATGATCTTGAAGTTAATCTGACGATTTCAGCACACTTCCAACATTAAATATGGAAGCACTACACCATTTCTTTTATTTTTGAATGCTTTAGCTGTATCTACTAAGCAAGAGAGGTTCATTTAATTGTAGAATGGCCTAAAAAACATTCCCAAACTTGTCTCTTCTGCACCTCCTCCTTACACCACTGTCGGAAACAACAGGTGCACTATTATCTAAAACAACAACTTCCAAAAGAATCTCATTTTTCTAGTGCAAGGAGTATTAGGAGGAGATAAAAATTCAGCAATTTAGGGGGCAAGGTTAGTTGAAAATAAAAGCAAATAGACATTGTTGTTTGGGTTTTTTTAAGTCCAAAGTGAAATGTATTGAGTGGAAAAAGATTCTAAATTAGTTTCCTTTTACAAGCAGATAGGAAATATCAGAAGAAATAATGGCTAGACTGATTAGAGTATTTTGGTACTTCGGGAAGTAGGTTCCTTGCTTTTGCCCAACCATCATGATAATCTAACGTTTTTCACAGGTGTGTTTCTTTTGGGTGAAAATTCTTATTCATATCACTTTAAAAGAAATAAAATTAGATCAGATTAAATGATAGATAATATATTGTACTGAATAGTGTGTATAAACTCTCCTACACTGGAAGGAAAGTAAAGTATTTGGGTGGATGACCTCTCTTCTCTTGAATTCTTTCAATGGCTATATTCCTGACTCTTCTTGCTCTTACACAGTTTTAGTTCAACTAACTAATCTTGCAATGAGTATAACATTGCCTATATGTTACAGTGCAAGTCACAACCCAGAGTATAAACATTATACAGGTTGAAATTTCTTGGAGGTGAAATAGTTAACAGCAATGGCACTTAAAAGATCATAAAAAATAAGAAATTAAGTCAAACTAAAAAAGGATAAGTTTTTTAACATCATTCTTTTTCTAATAATCTCAGATAATAAATGCAGTGAATGGGAAATTGTATTAGAATAATTTACTACTCATCTAGACTAATTCATGGGGTATAGTAACTTATTAGTCACTTCTAGTTCTTATATAAGTTCTAAGGCAAACTTGATTTACTTTTCTTCTTCCCTATTCTTTCCAATACTGTACCTGACATTTAAGAATGAAAACTGTACAAAGAAACAACTATAAAATACATAAATATACACATGTTAACAAAATGTGATTGCAGATATGCATAAATTTAAATATTACTTAATTTATCCAAAGCAATTCTTGTAAAACTAACCTTATGTATTCCAGGAATTATGTGCATAACAATTGTATGCATTTTGCACTGAAGCAAGTGATACAGAGATCTTAGGCTGGAGCTTAGGGGAAAAAAGAGAATATATTGTCTCTGAAAGGGATGTCAGGTAACTTGGAAGGAATATAGGGATGTTGTGAGGTCATGTAGAGAGGAGATTAGAAAGGTCAAAGCTCAGCTAGAACGTGATTTAGCCACTGCAGTCAAAGATAACAAAAAAAGTTTCTATAAATACATTGCCAGTAAAAGGAGGGTCAAGGAGAGTCTCCATCATTTGCTGAATGCAGAGGGTAGTGTACTGTCAGGAGATAAGGAAAAAGCAGAAGTGCTCAATGCCGCCTTTGACTCAGTCTTCAATATCAAGACCAATTGTCCTCAGGATACCCAACCCCTAGAGCTGGAAGTTAGGGATGGGAAGCTGAGTGAAGCCCCCATAATCCAGGACAAGACAGTTAGTGACTTGCTGTGCCAATTAGACTCTCATAAGTCTATGGGCCCTGATGGGATCCACCCCAGAGTAATAAGGCAACTGGCAAAAGAAATTGTCTAACCACTCACAATCATCTACCAACAGTACTGATTAACCAGACAAGTTCCAGCAGACTGGAAGTTAGCTAAAGTAATGCCCATCTACAAGAAGGGTTGGAAGGATGATCTGAGGAACTACAGGCCTGTTAATGTGACCTCAGTTAAGGGTAAGGTTATGGAAGAGATCATCCTGAGTGCCATTACATGACACATGCAAGACAATCAGGGGATCAGGGCCAGTCAATATGGATTTATGAAAGGAAGATCGTGCTTGACCAATCTGATCTCCTTCTATGACAAACTGACTTGCTTAGTAAATGAGGGGAAGGCTGTGGATGTTGTCTACCTAGACTTCAGTAAAGTATTTGACATGATCTCCCACAGCATTCTCATAAGTAAACTGGCAGCTTAGATATGTGCCTCTTCGCTGGGTAAAAAACTGATTGGATGGCCAGGCCCGAAGAGTGGTGGTCAACGGAGCTAAATCCAGTTGGTGGCCAGTTACTAGTAGTGTTCCCCAAGTCTCAGTTTTGGGGCTGGTGCTGTTTAACATCTTTATAGACCATGTGGACGCAGGGATTGAGGGCACCTTCAGTAAATTTCCAGATGACACCAAGTTAGGTGGGAGTGTTGATCTGCTGGAGGGTAGTAAGGCTCTGCAGGGGGACCTGGACAGGCTGGATAGATGGTCTGAGACCAATGGCGTGAGGTTCAGCAAGATCAAGTGCTGGGTCCTGCACTTGGGTCAAAACAACCCCATACAATGCTACAGGCTTGGGGAAGAGTGGTTAGAAAGTGGCCAAGTGGAAAAAGGCCTGGAGGTGCTGGTTGACAGCTGGCTGAACATGAGCCAGCAGTGTGCCCAGGTGGCCAAGAAGGCCAACAGCATCCTGGCCTGTATCAGAAATAGTGTGGCCAGCAGGACTAGGGAAGTGATCATCCCTCTGTACTCTGCACTGGTGAGGCTGCACCTTGAGTACTGTGTCCAGTTCTGGGCCCTTCACTACAAGAAAGATATTGAGGTGCTGGAGTGAGTCCAAAGAAGAGCAATGAATCTGGTGAAGGGTGTAGGGGGTAAGTCTTATGAGGAGCAGCTGAGGGAGCTGGAGTTGTTTAACCTGGTGAAGAGGAGGCTGAGAGGATACCTTATCACTCCCTACAACTTCCTGAAAGGAGGTTGTAGCGAAGTGCGGGCTGGCCTCTTCTCCCAAGCAACTAGTGATAGGACAAGAGAAAATGTCCTTAGGTCGCAGCAGGGGAGGTTTAGGTTGGATATTAGGAAATATTTCTGCACTGAAAGGGTTGCCAAGCATTGGAACAGGCTGCCCAGGGAAGTGGTGGAGTCAACATCTCTGGAGGGGTTTAAGAAAAGACTGGACGTGGCACTTAGTGCCATGGTCTAGTTGACATGGTGGCGTTAGGGCAAAGGTTGGACTCAATGATCCCAGAGGTCTCTTCCAACCTAATTGATTCTGTGATTCTATGAAATGCCAGTTAAAGTTATGAAAGTGGGGCTATATAAATCAGTAATTAGTTTGATCCAGAAAATTGCTACCTCAATTTTTGGACTATCATTTTTCTGGTCTAAGGGGATTGGCTATGCCTTCATCTGTGTTTTTCTGTACTGCATTGAGGATCAAGAAGTGAAATTATTATTGCTATAAGTTATTCTTACTATTTTTATTTATATATGTTTAAAAAGGTCTTACTTTATAAAGCATTATGAAGAGTTCATAATGTAGGTAATAGATGATCAGTAAAAACTTCAATTTATCATCCAGTTGCATTCTTATTACGCAAATTGCGTATCAGAATAACAAATGATAGTTTGAATGATAACACAGTACTGACGCTAATTTATCCTTTTATATTTACTCACATAACTTACAGTTTTCCATGTTCAAGTAATTAAAAGAAAATAATAATTTCATTTTTTTAAACTAAATTTATCTGAATTTTAACTACAATTATCCGAATGAGGAACACACCAAAATATCCCCAAACTACTAATTAGGACTAAAAATTACGACAGGTTAATTTCCCAGAGTTTGAAACTTTTAAGAGGAATATGATCTGGATAGATTTTATTATTCAGGGAACCTGAAGGAAAATAATTAAGGTCTGTCCATATTTCTTAGCAAGACCTTTAATAAGACTCAACCTCGGCTTTCCTATAGGCATCTATTGCACATACTGATTTCTAGAAAAATATTAGAGAATTCAGTAATGAGATTTTCTGCTAGTGAAAAAGACCATTCTAATTCATACATTGATACAGTCAGAGCCCAAACAAAATATGTGTTTTCTAATCAGTCAGTTACTTCAGTGAAAATTGTTTTATACACTTTTTGTAAATATAGCATTGAAGCAAACTGATGTACTAGATAAAACAGCTCTGTGGAAAACTGCATGGATGCAAATATAGAAACTGGATAGGAAATTATCTGTTAATGGCCTGAAACTATGGAAATAAGAGCTAGAAATAAAACTGACTGGAAGATGGTGCACATTTGGTTGAAAAATTGTTTTTTGTCAACATATCCTGACTAAATCAATTGGGCATTTCAGAGAGGATACCATGGTTCTATATAAAATTTGTGGATGACACCAAGCTAGCTGTGCCTCCTCATACACCAAGGCAAGAAACAGGACAGGATCAAAATCCACAATGACCATGACAAACTATAAGACTGGTCTAAAAATAAGATAAAAATAAGACATAATGTAATAACAGTACTAAAAAGCACAATGTTTCAAGAGAAATAAAGTCAAAACTATGAGTTGGAGAATAAGAGGCCTGAAAACGACCTTGAGTCAACTACGAAACAGCAATTCATACTGTGGGGATGCCTTCCCTCTTGTTAAAATGGCCTGGATAGCGACAGATATGTCCTGGTTTGGCTAAAACAAGACTATTTCTCCTTTCAGGAGTTTTTTCTTTCAGTTAAGTTTCTTCTAAGTAACTGCACTTTCTGAAAGTACAGCTACATGTTTTTCAGACACTGTCTGCTTTTTCAGACTTGGTAACACTCGACGTTTATTGTTGCTACTGAAGTGTCAGTAGGATTGGTATGCAGAGTGCCCCATGTTTATACTTATCCCTATGAGAACCAAGGTCACTGCTGGCCCTCTTTTGTTCAGCGAGTAAAGAGTTGTAAAAGGGTCGCACCTGCAGAAGAGTGCAGATGGGACAGATGATGAAAACCTGACCAACAAGTTATTCCATCCCATCCATGCCATCCTCAGTATAAAGCTAAGGGATCAGAGGGGTCTCCCTCTCTTCTTTCATGGCCAGCATCCCTGTGGGACCCTGCTCGCTCTCCTGCCTCCGACCCCGATGCATGCATTCCTGAATCCGGTTCCTGTCTGCTGCAGAGTCCGGTCCAGGACGTCCGGGTGCCCACCCTGCCGCTGCAGTGGCCG
>NW_009635298.1:68286-68908 GCF_000690535.1 Cariama cristata
CAAGAGGAGGCGCTGGCCGCCTTTTTTAAGAGCCGCCCCAGCCTTAAATGGTGACAAGATGATACAATGGGAATGCAAGTCTGTACAGTGCATTTGTATACAGTGCCTAAAAGTTTCTGTTCTGATGGTGTTTGCCAAAAGTGCAGGATGCTAAAAAAGAAGCTATGAATTGCTACCATACAAGGATGCAGTAACAAGGGGTTAGCAGGGAACTTCTTAAACAAAGAAAGAATCAGCTCAAAAAAAAAAAAAAAGAAACAAAAAAAAGAAACAGAAAAGTGTTCAGTAGTGTTGAGAAAGGAAGAGAAACAGGGCAGCAGTGAGAACATGTTTTGGTGCTGTCAGAGTCTCGCTGGGGCATCATGGCCTCTGCTCATATTCAGCCAGCTGTTGACCAACACCCCTAGGTCCTTTTCTGCCAGGCAGCTTTCCAGCCACTCTTCCCCAAACCTGTGGCTATGCATGGGGTTGCTATGATCCAAATGCAGGACCCAGCACTTGATCTTGTTGAACCTCACACAATTGGCCTCAGCCCACTGATCCAGTCTGTCCAGATCCCTCTGTAGAGCCTTCCTACCCTCCAGCAGATCAACACTCCCACCCAACTTGGTGTCATCTGCAA
>NW_009635298.1:69047-72124 GCF_000690535.1 Cariama cristata
CCCTTTTTGGGTCGGGCCATCCACCCAGTTTTTTCCCCAGCAAAGAGTACGCCCTTCCAAGCCATGAGCAGCCAGTTTCTCTAAGAGAACATTGTGGGAAACAGTGTCAAAGGTTTTACTAAAGTCTAGGTAGACCACTTCCACAGCCTTTCTCTCATTTGCTAAGTGGGTCCTCTTGTCATGGAAGGAGATCAGGTTAGTCAAGGAGGACCTGCCTTTCATAAACCCATGCTGACTGGATCTGTTCACCTGGTTATTATCCTGTATGTGTCACATGATGGCACTCAAGACGATCTGCTCCACAACCTTCCCTGACACCGAGGTCAGACTGACAGGTCTGTAGTTCCTCAGATCCTCCTTCCGGCCCTTCTTGTAGATGGGCATCACATTTACTAACCTCCAGTCAACTAGGACTCCCCCTGGTTAGCCAGGACTGCTGATAAATGATGGAAAGTGGCTTGGTGAGCACTTCCATCAACTCCCTCTGTACCCTTGATCAGATCCCATCTGGCCCCATAGACTTGTGTGTGTCTAAGTGGCGTAGCAGGTCGCTAACCATTTCCCCCTGGATCATGGGGGGCTTCATTCCACTCCCAATCTCTGTCTTCCAGCTCAGGGGGCTGGGTACCCCAAGAACAACTGGTCTTACTGCTAAAGACTAAGGCAAAGAAGGCATTAAGTCTCTCAGGCTTTTCCTCAACCTCTATCACTATGTTCACACCCCCCCCATCCAATAAAGGAAGGAGATTCTTCTTAGTCCTCCTTTTGTTGTTAATATATTTGTAGAAACTGTTTTTATTGTCTTTTACCACAGTAGCCAAATTAAGTTCTAGTTGGGCTTTGACCCTTCTAGTTTTCTCCCTGCATAGCCTCATAATATCTCTGTAGTCCTCTAGTCCTCTTGAGTTGCCCGCCACTCCTTCCAAAGGTCATAAACTTTTTTTTATTTCTAGCCAAATCTCTCTGTTCAGCCAGGCCAGCCTCCTTCCCTACTAGCTCATCTTTTGACACACAGATATGGCCTGCTCCTTAAATTTATTATAAACCACATTAGCTGAGCAGTGTTTCCTGTGGCATGATTCTTTGCAGAAAGGAAATAGTTTGGACAGAAACAATCTTATGTAAGACAGTAGGAAGCTATTATTTTATTCAATGATACTTTTTATAGAACATCATTTGATTTCAGATATTACCAATGTGATATCACCAAAAAATAACCTACAATAGTGTGGCAACATGAAAAGAATCTTGGATTTATAAGAAACAAATAAAGAATTTCATTTGTTGAATCTAGATAAGAGAAGGTTAAGAAAAGTTATGGCTCTAATTTCACAAAAAGTAAAACAGGATATGAAAGAATGATCATCTGAATGTCCACTGCCGTAAGGACACCCCTTCACACACAAACAACATAAAAAATGAATGAAATGAAAGTAAACAGTGATTTAGACTGTATATTAGGAAAACTCTCCAAATATTGAGGTTGTGAAGTTAGTACTTCATACTTGTATTAAAGTGGTTGATTATAGAGGAAATATATTTTGTTGATTTCAAGAAAGTTTCACTGAAAGAATATGCAGATTTCTGTGCCGCTTCAAAGTAAAATTGAAGTTTTGTATTGGTTGAGTCCAGATTAAGAAGTCCTGCAGTGAATCTTCTAGGAATTCCACTGTACTATTGTTCTGAAAGCAAAAGACCTACAGCTGAAGGACCCCATAGCAGGAAAAAAACTCAAGTTGCAAGGAAATAAACAAAAGAAATTCTAGTGTTGTTTGGTTCACCCTGTGAAAAAGCTCTGAATTTCTACCCTTCCCTGTCTTTGCAACACTGGCAGTAAAACTGACATAACAGACTCTGGTCTCCCAGGTGATGTTTTGTGCTTTTCCTTCTCCAGCTATTCACATTTTCCTCTTTAGTCAAGCCACCAGGTGGTGTTATCATGGGTTGAATACAGGTAAGGATACAACATATTCAAGGCAATCACTTCTTACCTGGTGTCACTTGCTTGTTTTTGCAGGTTTCATATGATTATATCCTACTCTGATTTGCATTGGATTGGTGGAATTTCCCTGTCTCTTTAATGGAAGGGAACATATGGCACATAGCTTTAAAAGTATGCTACCAAACATATTGAATGTTGGATTGACATTGTTACACACATAGGCTTTGTTGATAAAAACAAATATTTATACACTTTGACGTTCTTTCTGCAAATTGCTACCCTTACTCAATGTATGATTCATGAGAAAAAGGATCAGATAGAACAGACTTGGCAAATGGGTAGAAACAAAAATAAACAAGCAGAGAGTAGAACAAAATTCTGTATTACAGAATACAGGACGATACTACCATTTCTAGAAACAGACCATAAAATTTTTACTGATTTTTGAGAGCCTCAAGACTGAGGCTTGTCGGACTTGCTCTGTTTGAATTTTTCTTGACCTGCCTTTAACTTTGGTTTACTTGATTTCTCCATGAAAACAATTTCTTTAATTGACAAGGTGTCCGCAGATGATTTGTTTTACTTGTATTTATCTTTGTATGGTCCAATCATAGTTTTATATAGATAAAGCAGTTATTCTATGTAGAATGAGATATTTATGACTCTAAAATAATGATGTAGCACAGAGAAATACAGACTTGGTTTGACAGCAGAGGCCTTGAGAAGCAGAAACACAGCACGAAGCATAGAAGACCACTGATTTGGAATGATAATGGATGAGCCTCAAGGAAATAAACAAGAATTCCAGTTGCTTTTGGTTAACCCTGTGACAAAGCTCTGACTTCCTAACCTTCCCTGTCCTCCGTTACACCTCAAGATCTCCTAACCTACGAAAGTCATGCCAGTTTCTTCGCTGTGGCTCCTTTCTTACATTTTAGAGGTGGGACATACCTATTAGTGTCTATGGTATATGAAATGATGCTTTTTAATCTACCCAAGCGAGTAAGAATTTGGTAAGTTGACACCATGCTAAGTATAAATATCTTAGAACTTGATAGATTCCAGGTTGTGTCTTGACCTTGATTTATCTTAAAATTCAGGAAGGTTGTCATGGTCCACTCGGTGGACTCGTGAT
>NW_009635299.1:0-292 GCF_000690535.1 Cariama cristata
GATAAAAGGAAGACTAGGGAAAATGTAGGATTCTTCCAGAAGGAAATGGGAGACCTGGTTGACCAGGACATGGAGAACGCTGAGGTATGCAACTACTTTTTTGCCTTGGTCTTCACTAGCCAGTGCTCCAGCCACACCACCCAAGTCACAGAGGCAAAGGCAGCGACTGGGAGAATGAATAACCTCCCACTGTAGCAGAAGATCAGGTTTGAGATCATCTAAGGAACCTGGAGGTGCACAAGTCCATGGGACCGGATGAAATGCATCCGTGGGTCCCGAGGGAACTGGAAAA
>NW_009635299.1:632-868 GCF_000690535.1 Cariama cristata
CACTGTCCTGCATGACATCCTTGTCTCTAAATTGGAGAGACAAGGATTTGATAGATGGACCACTTGGTGGATAAGGAATTGGCTGGATAGTCACACTCAAAGAGTTGTGGTCGACGGCTCAATGTCTAAGCGGAGACTGGTGATGAGTGGTGATCCTCAGGGGCTGGTATTGGGGACGGCTCAATGTCTAAGCGGAGACTGGTGATGAGTGGTGATCCTCAGGGGCTGGTATTGGG
>NW_009635300.1:0-16333 GCF_000690535.1 Cariama cristata
ATAATAATAATAGTAATAATAATAGCCATAATGGCAATAATAAAATCCATCCATCTCCTCCGCTCCCCTCCCAAGCGCATCGTGGTGAGCCCAACTTTCAGCATCGGTTTATTTATCGGGTGGGTTCGGGCTGGTTGACTTTAATGGAAGCTGTCACCAAACAAATATCCCTGCGGCACACCAGGTATTAAAACCATCTTTCATGGATTCAAATCTTACAAGAGAGGCCATCAGAGAAGCAAGGACGAGGGCTGGAAGCTCAAGCGTTACTTTTTCCCTGACTCCAAGGAATTGCTGTGGCCTTAGCATCCTCATCTGGTCCCCAAACCCCGGCCGGGGATATCAGAGCTCCACCAAGCCCTGAACCAGAGGGACTGGATGCTTGCAGCTGCCTTCGCAGCAGAAAAATCCATCACAATTAACTGCTCTCCTTTGCACACCCCTGGATGTAAGGGCTTTTTTTCATTTATTAGTGATGCTGAGTCAGTTATTACGGGCTGGGCAATAATTACTGTGTCTGCACGGGGTAATGGATGCTTGGCTGGGGATGATCAGACACCTGGGTGTTGGCGGCAGGTCTGCGAAGGTAGCTCGATCCACCCTGGGACTTGCTGCTTCTAGTTTGCCTTTCTTTTCTGGGCATCTGGGATAAGGGGAGAGGGGGAAAGGAGGGATATCTGCTGGCAAAATGACACGAACCACAGAGTAAAACCTCACGGCAGGACTTGAGGGGGGTCCTAGCTGTGTATACTCCATCTGGGAGGCAGAAAATGTTGGATAAATGAGGAGGACAAGCTGCTATCTGAGAGACCAGAATCTGGTGGGTATTTCTTATCTGTAGCCTGACCCCGAGTGCATCCTTTCACCCTTCGGATCCCCCCAAATCACATTGATGAAGGTCTGTAGCAGGCAAAAAATTGGCCTGTATAACAGAACTGGGGGCTGAAGGCAGCTCGGTGATGCGAACGCTACGTCTCAAAGCACTCGACCCCAGCGAAGCATCCCTTCCCGGGTTTGTTTTGGCACTGCCATCCTAAAGAGCATCCCAAGCCCTTGCAGAGTCCAGACACCTCAGAGGCAGGTTCCCTGTGAATTAGCTTGAAAACAAAGCAAAACGAAACACATCTCCTCTCTTAAAAAAAAACAAAGAACACTAGAAAAGTTGGTGCTCCTGACTCCGCTGCAGATTTTATTATTATTTTTTTTAAATTTTTTATTTCTCTCTCTTTTCATTCTCCCTGGAGAAATGATTTGAGGGACAGCTGCTGTCTTTCCTGCTGCTCCGCTCCTCCTGCAAACAACCAGACAGCTATCACACAGCTCCTTTAATGACCCAGCAACACATATAGCGAATAAACCTAATGGAGAGCAGCGGTGCCGGCTTCCCAGCTGATACCATGCTCCCAAATGGAGCCCGGCTGATGTTTCCATATAGATCCAGCTGCCTGGGGGAGCGACGACCAGAAACCACCGTTGCAGGCAAAGCTGCTTATTTATTACGGGGGATGAATATACGCACTTCTACGCCTGGTCCCCGCATGGCCCCTCTAGGGACATTAGAGGTGATGGGTGTTTCGAGACTGGAGGATGCTGAGCTCTGCAGCAGGGCGAAGAGCAGAGAGGAGGTTGGGTGCAGACCGTGAGGGACACGCACGTCAAGTTATTTGGGATCTTGGTGGGACTTTGCTGCAGGCAGGGTTTAATCAGAGCCTGGCAAACAGTTTTCCTAAGGGTTGGCGGGACAAGCTGCGAGGAAAAGGGCCAGAGCGGTGTCTTTTCAAAGAGAGTGGGCAAAACGTAATCATATACTGGAAGGACTAATCCCGGATTATCATCAGGGGTTGGAAGGGATAAACCATATCTAAGCACACAGCTTTCATCCCACAGGGCTTTGCAGAGCAATCGCACACAGCCCCGCAGAATTGCAGCCGCCTCCGGGGTCCAGAGACTGCAAGGGAGTGTGGGGAGGGGGGGATGCGGCTGCCAAGGACATGGGTGGAAAGCTTGACTTCAGCTGGAGACCCTCGCTGCAGGGGGGAAAATGCCTTTCTATGGGGTCCCGTGTCGGTTCATCACCATCTCCTTTGCATTTTTGGGGTACCCCGATAGCAGGCGGATCCACCCTGATCTCATGGCCGGCATCGTGACCGCTGGCTGGCGGATGTCGCTTTTCTCCTCCTTATCTTTTTGGCTTCTTTCCTGAAGTACAAATTGACCTCTCAGAATTTTCTCCTTTAATGCCTTTGTTCTAAAATGTTAATAACTGGTCAGTGACAGGCTGATTAAGCCTTCCTTCCTCCCTTATTTAGATTGGTGTCACTGCACCAGCTCTAACGGAGCCGTAAAGAACATTAACACCCGCCCGGCACTGACAGGGCAAACTATTCCCTGGGAATTGATAAGGGCTTTTTCTGGAAACGAATTTGGCGCTGGCAAAACAAACGGATGCCTTGAGCTCCATCCATCTCCCTTCCGTTAATAACTTTCATTTGTTTGGCGCTATCTCCAGCGCCGATTAATGTAACAAATGCTTTTTGTCCCAGCCGGGGCTTTTGCAGGAGCTTCAAGTGGGACGGCTCAACTTGTTTCCCCTGCCCTTCACCTCTTGGCTTGTGGGTGATGTTTTTCTCCCCACGTAGCACGAAGCAGGGTTTGAGTGGCCCAAAGGCTGTGCTAATGTCCCAAAATAGCTTGCTTTTGTCATAGCATTGTATCTGGATCTATGTCTATATATCTATATGGAGGTCGAGGTCTAGGTCTATATCTATATCTATGTCCGTATCAATATCCACACTCATATGCGTATCCATATCATTAACACCTATATATAACTTCATTTCATCTATAATGATATTTCTATCAATATCTATATTCTTATTATCTATGTCCATATCATCCATATCCGTATCACCTGTATCTGTATCTGCATCTGTAACTACATCCGTATCATTCACATCCACATCCATATAGACTATATCCACATCCATATAAACTATATCCGCATCCATATAACCTATATCCATATAATCTGTATCTATATCCATATAATCTATATCCATAGCTACACCTGTACCTGCCTGTCTCTATATATCCATATCCGTATCATCCATATCCATAAAATCTGTATCTATCTCTATATCCTTATCGTGCATATCCACGTCCGTGTCTGTGTCCATATCCGTATTGTCCACATCCATAGCACCTATATCTGCATCTGTGTCTGTATTTACCCAAACTGAGAAGGGGCTGGGGGGATGTTGTGGGGCAGAGGAGAGAAAAGATTTGCATGGGGTGGGGGGTGAAGCCTCTGCCCAGAGAAGGACCCAGACACCCAGCCCTGAGCCGTGAGATTACACTGCTAAGAAATAGCCGGTCACTGCTCACGGCTGTGACAGGAATGGCAAGAGCCAAAGCTGCTAAACCTGGTCTTTTGGAGGAGATAGACCCTGAAACAGAGCAAAATCCTTGCAATTGCTTTTCCCCCAGAAGGCAGATTGCCTCCGCTTCCTGACTTTGGGCAGCTCAGAAGCTCTGGGCTGCTGCTTCCCCGGGGAGGTGAGGGCAGAGGGACCCAACACGAGATGCTCCCGGTCCGGTCTTCGTGGGGACCCGTATCTATTTCTGCATTTCTTGCTTGAATGATGGCTCTGACAATCGGAAAAGGCTTTTTCTTTTTCCCCCATGTAGACTGAGAAGGTTTGTTCTGGAAATGATGCTGCCAAAATAAACCCAAAGCTCCTACCGAGTCATGTTGGGAACCCGCATTCAGGTCCTGCACCCCAATTTTATCACATTAAGGGAATTTAAGCACACTCTTACCCACCCTCTGTGGGTGGGAGACTTGCAAAGGGAAGAGGCTGGAGAAGGGATGAAGCTGCCAGGCCTTTCGCTTGGGAGCAAGGACAAGCATATGAAGCATCGCCCTGGTGTTTGGGCATGCCAAAATCCCCTGTCACCCCAACTCCTCACCAGACACAGCCTAAGCCTTGTGGAGGACGGGCTTTGAAACACGAAGCTGATCGTTTGAGTTACCAGCAGAGACAAGAAAAGAGATGGATTTCTTTTACAGCTGGGTAGGTGCTGCATGGGGCAAGTAAAAAGTTTTTCCTTCTATAGCTCTATCCCACAGTTTGGATATAATCTCTTATACAGCGAGAAATACGTGTCCCCTATAAGTACTCGTATCAACTTCAGGGTGGCTGCACCCCGACCCTGGGGCTGCTAAATCCTCCCCGTGCAAAGCCCTGGGCTAAATCCAGAGGTGATACCTGCGAGGTTTATTCCTGCTAACACCGCTGCAGCGTTCTAAAACACGCATGCCCCTCGCCAAGCAATGCGAAAAACCTGGAAGAATGAGAAAGTGCAAACGGGAGAGGATAAAGTCGCTGCTACAGCAGCTGGAAAAAAGGAGATAGATATATATGTACACATGTTGTTTTCAAGAGTGAGAAAGAATAAGCCTTAGGCTTTGGTCAGCTGTCACTAGTCTGCGATAAGGATGGGGGAGTTTAAATCCCATTTAGACACAATCCTCGGGGAAATGCTGGAGTGGGGAAGGCGGTGGGAGGCAGCGGGGATCCGGAGGGTGGGAATCTCTCATCTGAGCAGGGATCAAACCCATCCACGGGTGCTTTTGGTTCTCCAGTGAGAAGAAACTGGGTGCTTGATCTCTCTCTACCACTTTTGAACCACCTAGTTAAATATTATTATTATTTTTTTTTGCAGTGGAAGGTTTTGTCTAAGCCTTTGCTGATACTTTGGCGCTGAGTTGTGTATAGAAACAAATGTGAAATCGAGGCCAGAGCGGAGGGACAGCTTCAAGCTTGTCCGGATTTTCCTATATGTCATGATGCATCCAACTCCTTCCCTGTCGCTTTATTAAAATGGTATAAAATAAAACCTGTCCTCCCGTTTGCTTTCTCTAGAGCTGACTGCCTTTTGGAGCAGCAAGAAGGTGGGGGCTGCTAGCCCAGGCAGCATTGACTTCTCTGCCAAGCAAAGCACCACGGGAATGGGATGAAATACACTACAAAACACCCATCGACCAAAAGAAAACCTTGAATCTTCACCTACAAATGAAGGCAACATCGTTTTCTGGTGCAAGGGAATAATTAAAGGGGGGTAGCAAGGGTGCAACATGCGCTGTCCTCTCCCCATCCTCTGCAAACACATCTGATTTCTCCAGACGGATAGATTTTGAGCCAAAAAATCCTAGAAGAAGGTGCAAGTGCAGTTTTGAGCCCCCAGCTTTGTCTGTCTCTACGAGGAGTCCAATTATTAGAGACAGCAACTCGGTATCGACCCTGGCGCGGAGCAGTGCCGGGAGCCGGTGCTGCTCGGCTCCCCGGAGCCCTTTATCCACGGCAATACGGCTGTGCTGGGCAGAGGGGTTCCCAGGCAGGGAAAAATTGAGGCTTTTATTAGAAGATACAGGCAAGAGGACCTAAATCTCAAGGAAAACAAAAATCAATGAAAAGTTGTGAAGCTCTTGCCGACTGAGGGCCAATTTTCACTTCTCAATGCCCCAACCGACATGGCAAATGGGGCACCTGGGTCATACCTCCTCAGCTAGGTGTAGGGCTTTACTCAGGACAAGTTTTGCAAGCCGCTAAACCATGGTTTTTGCAGAATTATGACTCCAAATAGGTTTTGTCCAGGTTTAGGTGTAACCTAAGGAGTGACCTTCTTGCTCCATCTTTCCTGACCCTACCTGCCCTGCTCCCTGTGCTCCTTATCTACTTTGTGTTGGTAACCAGTGACACTCCTGGACCCAAGGTTTGGTTGCTGCAGACATCAGGCACAACTACTGTTAAGACCCAGACCTCAAATATCTAGAAATAAAAGAGGAAATATCATTGACTAAATAACATATGAGAAAGCTCCAAATCTTTCTAGTTCAGATCTAAGCAGAGGAAACCTTTCCTATACATTCCCTTTTTCTCCTGCAGAGATTCCTGCTTTTTCCTTCCACACCTTCTGGTACGAATAACTCATACCAGGTAGCAGGAGACGGGATCTGGATTTGATTACTGATCTGATTTAGCCTGTCAACCCGGGTGTCTCTCTGCAGAGATTGCAAGTGTTTCATGGACAATTTGCAATGAAAGAGAGAAGCTTAAGGAATGATTTATTCCATAACAATAGCAACAATAATAACTGAAGGACTGGATGTGGGTAGCATCCAGCACACGGGGTGCCGGTTCCACTGGGCTCTGCAAGCTGCTGTAACGCAAACGATCATGGCAGATGCGATTCAAAAGGGAGGAATCTGTATTTCACATTCCTCCAGCATCATCTTCTTGGTGTAAAGGAAGAATACGGAGGTCAAATCCCTTCTTTGATGATTTAGGCTAGTAATTAGGATGATTTCTGTTGGGAAATCACAGATAGATCCATTGCAACCCCTGCCGAGTCACTGAACTTCTCCCTACACCGTTCCTGTAGTGGGGAGGACCCTGTCTCACCTTGCAAGGATCATTGCATGAGGCTGGAGGTTGCCCAGGCTTCAGCGAAATGAGAACGGTGAAAAGACAGTAAATAGGTTGTGGACCAAAGCAGGCATCGCCTCTCTGTGCATCCGTCATGGGAATAGGCTGCAATTGGATGTTAAGAGTTGCGGTGTGAAAAAAAAATAAAAATCTTGTCCTTTCTGCACCTGTACGTTAGCTTGCTTTTTTAATTCAGGGAAGGATGTGCCTCACCTGAGAAGTCCTTAAGATGCCACAGACAAGCTCTTCTCTGATTAAGTGCTAAGGGAAGCTCCTAAGAGGGTTGTTCGACGTCACCGGGAGAGGTGATGAATCAGCAAGTGCATCTCACCCCGTTGCTCCATCAGCGTGGAGTGGTGGGAGCGGGGATGGCAGGGACCGGCTGCTCTGGTGGCCCCAGCCCCAGTGCCCGGAGCCACCGAGGGGCCATGCCCATGATGGGAGCTGCGGTGGGGACCTTGCTGGGAGAGGAGCGGGCAACCTTCGTTGAAGAGGATGTCCTCATTAGTGTCATCAGTAGGGTCAGAGCGACCTTACCAATAGATTTTGAAGGATTCTTGACAACCCCATCTTCAAAATCCTCTTTCTCAGGCATCGACACGTCCTCATCACCTCATCTGAACACATTCCAGCCCTGGATATTAATTTGGTACAGCCTCATTACCCACTCCATGGGAGACGAACATCTTTGTGCGTGTCACAGCCAAATCTCTCTTTCCTCCCCCTCTTTTTTGGACTAATTAATACTGTCCCCAGGTATTTACGCTACGGATGGATCCATCTCCTTTTCACCACTACGCTTCCTAGAAACCTTTTCATCCCTGACGGCAGGAGACACAGCCTGTGCAGCTACCAGCACACCCAGATTTATTTCACTACCCTCAAAACACTGTGTCCTCTTTCAGGGCAATGGAGCACAAAATTCAGGGAGATTATTGCAGCGAAACTCGCTGTCTGCCGGGCATGTCTTTGCAATGTCATTTCTCTGTGAGTGAAGTCCAGAAAGGTTCCTTGACTTTGACCATTGCTTGCTCCTCTGCTCCTCGGAGGAAACCTCCACTCAGAGGGAAACTGGGAATGTGCCTTTGCTCCAGTACTGGTGTGATGGGGCAAGTATCTTCTCTCTTCCACGGATGCTGTGCCTCGGTTTGCAAACTCCCCTTGCCTCAGAAAGGAGCTTAAGTATTTCCACTCTTGAGGGAAGGACAGCTGTCACCCACCATGGCATCAAGGAGCTTGAAGTCAACCCCGAACCATCTTGACTCACTTCAATCCCTGTAGTCAAGGAGATATTTTTTTTCTCTTTGGAAGAAAGAAAATGGCACTGGAGGGCCTGATTCTCCTTTACACTTGAGCTGCTCTGAACATAAAAGGGCTCTGGGAGCTGCGTTTGCAGCCCTTGCCGCGCAGCCTGGAGAGGATGGAGTGTAAATGAGAATCCAGCCCTTCAGCTAATGAGATGCCTTAAGCACGGTTGATAACGGGCACCCAATTGTCGCATCCCTTCTCCCCTAACTCCTTGGGTGCCAGCGCCCGGGGCAGGGTAATCCTAAAGGACCCCTAAATAGCACAAGGTGACCCATTATGTTATTTAACACCACAATAGTCAAGAAAGAAGAGAGATGCGCACAAACCCACACCCCAAAAGACCCTCCGGTGACCTGCCTACCGCACTGCAAACTCCCACGCCGCCAGGCAAGGATGAGCATCGCCCCATGCCATCTCCAAATGTCCCATTGCCGTACCAGTGGCACCCAGTTTGCATCAGTCCTTTTGCACTGCAAAACTCTTGCCCACGCTGGCAGGCCTTCTTCAACACATTTCTGATGAAATCCAGTGAATTACATTGACAGCAAAGTGTCTTCGACCAACTGAGGAGGAGAGAAATGTCCCCCAGACCCTCCTTGCCTACAACATTTTATTAAGCTCCCGGAGTTTGTGAATACACAAACTCACCTTTCCACACACCTAGAAATGAAGATTTATGGAGACCCACAAGTTTCTAAAGCCAGGCTCATCTTTCCGCAAGCACATCCAAATGCAAAGGGATGCGAATGTGAGGTTTGAAGGAATGCACCCAGCTGTGGGTACAGACATTCATCTGGGGCATAAAGACATTCGAGAGATGGACGTTTTATAGGAATTCATATATAGTCATGAGGATGCGCCCAAACTGAGGTGCACCATATATATATATGTTCATGTCAACGACAGGTAGAAGTAAACACGCGTCGTCTTCATGTTATATCATGCCAGCAGAACATCTGAATTTATCTCAATAAACCAAGCACCACGCACCTGTATTTGTATTTATAGCACACTGAAGGAACGTGTATTCCCACCTCAGTCTCATCCTTCCCAGGGCTGGAAGCTGCTCGGAAGGTCCTGAAAACTCTGCCAGGTATCTTGGGAACCCAAGGTGGGTTTGTCACTGGGCTGCATGGCTTGCCACAAGTTGATAGATGTATTTACTGATCAGAGAATTAGAAGTTAGGAATAAGGTGTGAATACGAACAAGATTATGGCCTTAAGTCAATACACTGTGAAGAGGGCTTTTTTGATCAGTTTGTGCATCTGCTGGAAAAGATGTTTGAGGAGGACCAGAGCAGTGTGAATTCAGGATTATGTTAATGAGATGAATAATTTCAGGTTAAAAAAGAATTAAAGAGCAGAAAACCTTTGAAAAATGCTGAGATGTTTCATCCTGGTATCTCTGAAGTGAAAGGCTTTGTTTCAGAAGTGCCAAAACATTTTGCTGCAATATTTTCGAAAGCTCCTAAGAAGCTTTTTTCCCCCCTTTTCCTTTTCTTTAAAGGCTGAACCAGAAGTTTAATTAATTGACAAAACCAAACCAAAACGCTCAGTTTCACCGATTGCAATTGGACTTTGGGTAAAGCCACGACGGGTTTTGCCTCTTTGCTTGCAACGATGCTAATTTTCTCTCGCATCATTCCCAGCCGGCACCTCGCTCCCAACCTGCCAGGCACAACTCCTGCTGCTCCAGCCGCAGCCTCAGCTGCAAATCCTTCAGCTGGTCCTTGTCTCAATATGAATAATATATTTTTCTCGCTACATCATGGGGGAAAAAAAAAAAAATTAGCGTGAGATTTATTTTTCAAAAAGAAGACGCTTACTCTCTTTTGTCTCTGTCTGAATAGCAATCGTTATGTTAACAAAAGATATTTAAATGCCCCATTGTATGTAACAACCACGATCTTATTTTTCTGTTTAATTGTCCCAACTGTATTTAAAGCCAGTGACTGGGCTGTTCTTGGCATATGGCATTGAGTGACTGTCACGGGGAATAAATCTGCCCCTGAAGCCAAGAAAGAAGGGGAAAGCGGGGCTGAAGGGATGTTTGTACCTCTCTGCTGGCTTATTTGAAGCCAACTTGAATAAAAACACAGCCCTTCACAAATGACTTCCCAGCTAATTCCACTCCAGGAGAATAAATTGGAGCCGGAGACAAGCTCCCTGGCTGGGAGAGGTAATTATTCTGACGTGGCACCTTAATTACGCCGTAATCCCTGGCTGAAGGAAGAAAGGGCCCTTATGGCCGCCTCTCTACAAACTTATTTTCTAGAGCTCTCTGAGAGATGCAAAAGGCTTTTCGCTGCTCTGGTCCCAGTTTGGGCTTGTTAGATCTTCCTGTCTCTCTCTTGCTCTTTTGAAGGACTTTGCACATCTATAAAATGGGTAAGGGACCCTGGAGTCCCCAGCGTGTATTATTTCCATGTTTCACGCAATTAATTGCATTGCATCTTTGGTTTTTTTCCTAAGCTTTGCCGCTTTCCAGAGCTGAAATACCAAAAAGCAGCTGAGCTCTCCCGGCTCGTGGCAGGCAAAAACCTGATGCAAGAAAAAAAAAAAACCACCAAACTAATCCAATCAAAAAAAAAAACCAAAACCCAACACTTTTTCTCCGAAGGAAATAAAACCGCTTTCTGTATCTTTATATATCATAAAAGTGCAGGGAAGGGCACAAACACCATTTTTATTTTTTAGGTTTGCAATTCACATTTAACCTGGAGCCATCTGTTTCGCTAGCAGCTTGGCAGTTAGAGGGGGCCCGAGATGTTCATCTGAAGACGTGTTTCTCTGTCGAGCTCACTCCATTTTCCAGCCGCTTTAAGGCAGGCGGCTTCTGCTGGTGCCTGATGAGCCCATGGAGCTCCTGGACGTGAGTAGTTCCCCGCCCCCCCAGATGCCACCAGCCCCAAAATGTCTCTCCCAGTACGTTGCCCCTGGGAGCAATCAGCCGTGAGTCTCCGGTCATCGCTCACTGGTGTTGATACCCACAGAGTCCTCAGATTTTGGATTTACTGGGATTTATGGTTGTTTAAAGAGGTTTGAACCCCTCTAGGAGCAACTCTGGTCAAGGTGCTTGAATCTCCTTCTGGTGGGGAATCTCTAGTGTCTGGTAAGGGTTGGGCTTGCAATGCAGCCTTTCTCTCCACGCAGCTACTGTAGCATCTGCTCCATTCCTTTCGTAATGAAACATATTTTTGAGACTGTTATGTGTCTTTTGAAATCAGATAGGAATTAGTCATCAGGGCTAAAAGCCCTGAACAAAGAGAGATGTCCCATGAGATGGTACATCTCCTTTCCCACCCAGGGGCTTTGCCATGTCCAGAGACTTTATTCCAAGGCCAAATGCCCCATAATGAGACATCCCATCCCTTCCCTCATCTCCATCATTTGCTAATGAGGTCAATGCTCCTTCCCTACCCTTCACTGAAGTACGAAGCCACCACCGTGACTTTGTCCCCTTCCAATACAAGGTTGCCCTCAATGGGTCCAAAAATTTTTTAGCCACGGAGAGGAATAATCCCCATTTCCCAAAGGCTCTGGCCAAGTCCATGACAGCTTTGCAGCGCCTTTGACCATGACACAACACTTGAAGATGCATGTGGAGAGAAGAAGACCTGGACACATCCCCAAAAGCAGGGCCAGGGGCAGACACATCCCTGTCCCACGGAGACTCATGAGTTGCCTCCTTACAGCCTTATTTATTCATTGCATGCCGGCAGCGTGTTTGGCATGGAGCAAAGCGGAGGAAGACACAGTCCCCACAGTTAATGGGCATCGCTCATTATTAACTAATAATGAATGGATTAGTCAGCATCTGGGAAGCAGCTGAGCACGCAGGGAAGGGGAGGGCTGGGAAGTGACCCCAGCGGTGGCTCTGCCTCTCCCGGCTCCGTCTGCAGGGCTGAGCCTGATATTTTATTTATCCAAAGGCAGGCAGTGCCGAAAGGACACAGAGCTGATGATGGAGCCTGGAAGGCATTATCTTCATTTTAATGTCCATTAACGTCCATTAATGGAGCATCATTTTTAGCCCCTCGCTCCTGCTCCTTACTGCAAAAATCCATGCCCATTCCTTCGGCTGCAGATACAAACCCGGGCTTGGGATCATTTCCAAGCAGTGGAAGTCTTTAGCGACCCTTAATTAAAGGGCATTTGGGGAGAAAGGGCTGACGAGAGGTGACAGGAGGAGTGGGTTACTCTGCTGCCTGGATGTGACCTTATTACATTGCTCCGACGGCTGCAGGTTGTTAGCACCGTGATTAACGCCGGGGAGGTTTTTTCATCCGCTGGACGCCCTTTAATTGGGGTGATGGGTAAACTGGCAGAAAACAGAGCAAGGAGGGGGATTTTTGTCTTTGGCTAGCAAAGAACGGGCTTCGTTTCTAGCTTGGGGCTGAGAGCAATTCCCTGGCACGTGTCCGACCTGAAATCCCAGCACTCAGATTCTGGGAGCTTGGACCTGAAGGTTTTGAACATGAAGCATCCCTTACGGTGGGTTGGTTATTTTTTCAGGTTGAGAAACGCGACACTATCATTGACAAATACTTCACAAGAACAGCTTGATGCTGACGATTTCCTTTCTGCCTATATATATAGTTCATTACACATTGCTATTTCTCTCCACTTTGTCTGTCGTTTGTTCTCAAGATGTTGTGTTCCACCTAGGTCTTTGGTGACAAAGGATTTGGGGGAATTTCTTTTCCTCCTCTATTTTTTTTTTGTTCCTAATTCCTCACCTTGCTCTCCTGAGCAATCTTGGAAAAACCCTTATGGAGACATAATATGTGCTACTCACATATGGCTCCTATAGCACCCCAAAACCACTCTTTCTCTCTGTAGCTGAAGAAATAAATGTTATTATATGTTATGGGTTGTATTATCCCGTTTGATAGAGCCACGATGGAAATACAAAGTGAGGTGAAAGCCACAGTGCAGATGGTGGGATCCCTGCACGTGGGGGACACTGAGGATGGGGTTTTGGGGTGACTCGAGCCACCCCCTCATTAGGATTCAGAGCACTTGGGGAGCGGAAACCTTCAGCCTCACCATTCTCCCTCGGTGGATTTAATCCATATTACGGGTTGACAGGCAGAGAGTTTTCATTTTAGGAAAGCAAAACCGTATTTTGAGTTATGGGTGTGCACCTAAGAGCCATCCCTCGAAGCAGGGTGACTTCACATCACTTCCCTCCTGGCCCCCTCCTTCACCCTGGGGGGGCTGGGATGGATCCTGCCCGTTCCTACCCCCGCAATGCCCGGCCCATCTGAGTCCCTTCCAGCTATTCAGTGCGTGGTCCTTCATGTCCCCCCGGTGTGTCCTGGGGGGCAGGTGGAGGAACAAAACCCAATGTATCTCATGGTACGAGCCCCTTCCCACGGGGAGGCTCCAGAGCCCTTCTGTGTCCACCTGATGGGTGGTGGAGCCTGGGCTCAAACTCTCTACCCGCTGAACCTGTCTCTGCCCACCCTGATAGGGGCAAAATACAAGCACCAAGGAGGAGATACGAGAACCAGGGGGGAGATGCAAGTGTCAAGGGTGAGATTTATCAGCAGGGTCAAGATGCAAACACCAGGAGCAAGATGCAAGTGTCAGGAGTGAGACGCAAACGCCAGTGGAGAGATGCAAGCACCAGGAGTGAGATGCAAGCACCAAGAGGGAGATGCAAGCACCAGGGTTGAGATGCAAGCACCAGGAGCAAGATGCAAACACCAGAGGTGAGCTGCAAGCATCAATGGTGAGATGCAAGCACCAGGGATGAAACTGCAAGGACAAATGGGGAGATGCAAGCACCAGGAGGGAGATGCAAACAGCAGGGTTGAGATGCACGCACTAGGAGCAAGATGCAAGTGTCAGGAGCTTTCCAGTTCCTTGGAGAAGCACAGTTCCAAGCCTGGCCACCCTTTTGAAGGTCATACAGAAAAGCTGTGCTGGAGCAAAGGCTTGACCCCATCTCCAGAGGTGTGCACTGATCCTTTACCCATCGCACCAGCCTTTTTCCTCCACTCGGACAGGGGCTTTGGGACTGCAGCCGCATCATGTGGCTGAGACAGAGAGAAGTCCGGGCTCCAGGTGATTTAGAGAAGAGGCAGAGAGCTAAAAACATCTCTTCCTTTCCTTCACAATTCACTGAAATCCGTGCAGATTGAATGCTTTGATATGGTAGGAGCAATATCAAACACAGCCTGGATCTGCTGGAATACATCCATTAAAAAAAAAAAGGGGCAAAAAAAGGAAGTAGAGGTGAGAATCCCTGGGAAAAGAAAGCAAAGAGCAGCTGAGATTAATATGTTAAAAATACAGAAGTCAAATTTGTCCTTCAACGCCCTGGCTTGGACTAAGGGATGATGAAAACTATATATATATATGTGCTCAGGGGGGTTAAATGACTGCTGGATTTACTGAAGCAAAGTGCATCTCTGCATCACTGTAACGGCTCCCAAGGAATTCACGGGATACAGATCGCTACCAGCTCTCTGGAGCCCTTCCCAAAGGTGAAACATCAACACTTGGAGGGCAGGAGAAGCTCAGAAAAATGTCACATCAATTGTCCTCCATTCCTATTTTTTGTTGAATGTTAATAAAAGAAGGGAAGGTAATGGCAAGGGATAAAACTGTCACACGCCAAGCCCAATCTGACGGTGCTAAAGAGATTATCAAAGCTGCAGGAATTCGGTTATGGCTGGAATTGGCCAAATAAATCATCGCAAACCAGTTATTCAATGATTTTAGCCTTTTTTGATTGGGTTTATGAAGTGCTCATGACGGCACCGGGATCTTTACAAACTGTTACGCAAAAAAATTTCTGCGTTAAGGATGGGGTTCGTCTCGCGTAACGAGACGTTTAAAAGTTTGGTGTGTAATCCGAGCGAGACATTTAGGCTTTCTTTTTGGCACAGGGGGACCTTTCCTAGTTCTTTAACAAAGGCTTGAACTGATATATTTTTATTGATTTTCTTGTTCCTGAAAAACAGATTTTCGATAAAAACCTCTTTTGCTTGTAAACCATAAAAAAAAAATAAAGAAAGCAGCCAAAACGCTGCAGGTGAAAATGTTATGAAATATGAAGAAAAACAACTTTCTGTCATGTTTCTGATACTTTTTGAAATGTTTCTTTCTTGCTAAGAAGCAGGAAAAAGGCAGTTTTGGGATCAAACCCATCCGATCTCTTTTTTATTCAGTGTTTCATTTGGATTTTGAAGGAGAGGTCTGTGCTGTCCCTCCTGCTCCATCATCGAAGGGTTGAACCCTTTTGTATCCAGATGAAATGTCCTCTCCAGTTTGCTCCTCCTCAGGATGCTGTACATCATGGAAATGCATCCCAACAGGATGATGGTAGGAACATCCCAAGGCTGGTAGGAACCGCACGACATCTGCAGCTACAAACCCCGGAGGAAAAGCAACTATTGCAAATTTTTTGTGATCATTTTGCAAAAAAACTTGGAGCTGGTTGCTTTCTTTTAGGTGGGATGAAGATACAACATTCCCAAAAACCCCTCTGCTTTTTGCTCCCCGGGCTATGTAGGGTTTCTGCAGCCTTGCTGTTCTCCCACCCTTTTGCGTTTTCCCAGTGAAAAATTGCTTTTTTTCACCTAGAAAATTGCAATTTCAATAAAACCATCTTTTTTGGCAAGACAGTGAGTGGAGGGGAAGGTGGCCGGTGGCACCGGGGTGCTCATCCGCTCCCGCTTAAGCTCTCCTGGGAGGAAAAACAGAGGAAAAACCACCGCCGCCAGCTGTATCCCAACCTCGCCTGAACAGGGACGTAGACCCTGCAGGTCTAATTAACGAGTGTTATTATTTCTCTGCGGCGAGCAGGCTGAGAAGAGAACTGTGCCGATTTGTCCTGTTTCACATTAAAGAATGATATTGGACATTTTTATTTGGCCTAGCTTAATTTTCTGGTTTTAGGGAGAAATTCCCTCTATGGTGGAGGCTGCTGGGTCAGGATGCTCCTCACTTTGGTGGGCTTTAAGGAGTAAATGGAAGAAGGAAAAACATCAAATATCTCTGTGGTCCTGGGCTGTCATGGCCAAGTATTACCTCTTCCACCCAGGAAATTCAACTAGAATTTATTTTCCTCAATTACATATCTACTTTCCAAATTCCAAGCATCCTTCACAGGTCAATGGATAGCCAGAGGCTTTGCCAGAGATGGCCAAGGACCGACCTACCTGCTGGCAATGGGTCAGGTAGGGGGGGGTGAATTGCCTCCGGCCCCCCTGCCTCCACCTCTGCTTTGGAAAAATATTTATATATTTTCATTAAAGCTGGCCTTGCGGACTCCCTGAGAGTTGGGCTGAAATGCTTGTTAGCAGGAGGAAAGGGAGAGCAGGAAGAGCAGGAGCGATTTCCCACCCCTTGGGTGAAATTGGGCACACAGAGGTAGATGTAAAAAAGCATTTAAAGCTCTGAAAACGCAGATATAACCCTAAACATGGGAAAAAAGATCATATGGACCTTGCAGATTGAAACCTTGAGGGTCTTCCCCCCCCTAACACAAGCTGACTTCTCCCGCAGCGGAGGGCAGAGCGTGG
>NW_009635300.1:16358-20664 GCF_000690535.1 Cariama cristata
CCGCAGTCCCCGGGGAGGGGACCGCCGGCTCCTCTTCGCCGCGGCGTGGGTTTGAATAATCTGGCTGCTTAGCTCGCCGTCGGCTTGAAAAGGAAACCTTTGGCAGGCGGTCACCCTCCAGCGAGCCCAGGATGGGGTCGCTGGGGCTGCACCGCGCTTTCTGAATTGAAGCAGCGGACTGTGAAATAGGAATTACTGACAGCTCTTAAGTATATCAAGAGAACAGCCCTATTCCTTAATACAGAGCCACTAATAGACATCTAAAGACCTATAAACCAGACAATTCCTCTATATCATCCTAGTTAAATCAATGTAGTTATATTACTCTCATCATTTTCCCTTTAACGTTTATTACATTTTGCCACTGTAATTTATTTTTTCATATCCATCAGCCGATTAAAGACTTTATTCTGAAGATACACACATCCTTGTGACCTACTTGAAGCTGACCTAAACTGTTAAGTAAAAGCAATTTGGTGGAGGAGGTGGTGGGGGGGTTTGCCGTCCTTCTCTCCCTGGGTTTTTTTATCTTTGCACTGGCACTGGGAGATGGGAACGTTGGACTATCCCAACATCAGCATAGATCCATGTCCTTGGAAAGTCTTTAGCAATTTTTATTCTATTTTTAAATGAGTCCTTGTCATGCCTGGACACCCAAAATATGTTCGAGCACGTGGCTTTGCCTTTCCAAGCGATGCAAGGAGGGTTATGAGGCCATTTGAGCACCTCTTTGGTCCAAAAGTTGCCCCCCAGTTGAACCATCACCCCTCCACCATCCATAGAAGATTTGCAACAGGAGGAAGGAGCAGTTCTTGAGTGCCATCTATTGATGCCGGCCCTTCAAGGTGGAGGAAAGCACCCAGAGGTGTGCAGGATCCGACCCCTTCCCTCCCAGCTGTCAGGTTCAGCCCAGTCCAGCCTCCCTCTGCTTTGGCCGTGCCTGGATCTGCCACCTCCTGAGCTGTTCCTTGCTTTGGCCAAGCTTTTCCTTTTCATTCATTCCTCTGCCTGAATCATTTAAACATCCCCATTTAGATGTTTATGTCTCTGGAACCACTCCTCTTCCCTTATTTCCAAAGAGCAGCATCTTTCATCGTTTGGACACATGTCCGCCAACCCTCCCGTTTTATTAGTTTTGTTGGCTTTTTTCTCCTCTTTATTTCCTCCTTTCTTTTTTAGCAGAGGGATTATGACAGTGGTACATTGTTATGGTACCATTACAAGGTTCTCCCGGTTTGCAGATGATGCCCGATAAGGAGAACTAGGGCAATCGGATGCAGAGAGCTTCAGGTCATCACAGTACTTGGGTGTGTGTTGCTAAGCACGAGGAAATGGGGGTAATAAAATTGCTAGGGGCCAAAAATGCCCGAAAATAAGAAGAACATGCCACAATCTTGCAAGGAAATAAAACCCATGGGGGGCATGGACAGGGAAAGGCAGAACTTTTGGACTTGGGGCTGTCGGATACGGCTTTCCATAGGAAAACAGTGGAGTTTGGACATAGCAAGACCATTTGCTCTGGGCTTTTTGATTTTCTTTATTATTTATGATGGACTTTTCACCGCTTTTTATTTATTGCTGTAAATAAAGGGCAATTGCTTCAACCTCTTCCCTCCTCTTCACGCTCCAAAAAATGCAGCCAAGAGCACCAACTGCCGTGCAAACTTGAACCTTGTGGGATAAAGAGCATTAGCGGGCAAGAGAAGGTGGGTTATATCCAAATAGCCACATCGGGAAGAAAAAACCACACAAGCTGCTGGCACACAAGCACCCAGAGATCGGAGGGAGGTATTTTAACTCCCCCATCTCCTTCCCGTGCAGCTCAGGGCACCTTCGCCTCGATAAAGCCATCCCCAGCTGCCCCCAGCATTGCCGCCTCCCGTAGCTGAATATTTTCCAGCATGAGCAGTTTTATTCTCCCAAATCTTTTCTTCTGCCCCAAGGAGTTTCTCCATCAGCTCATGGTCGTTATCGCAACGAGACCCTGAGCTCTGATCCTTGGCATTTAGCAGGGAGAGAACGACTGCTCGGAGGGTGCTTTGCTCCAGGAAATTATTTTTTTTTAATCTTAATTATTTCCATTTTGTTTAGCTCACTGATGCCGGGATGCTTTTTGTGCCTCATTGACAGGCTGTCAAGGGAAATGACTCTTTGTCTATTCGAGTTCTGCAAAAATGATGCCCCGGATGCCAGTAGATCCAGCCCTCAACTTTATTTTTGAATATATAATTCTATCCACATTCCCATGGTCATCGGAGAGCCCACGAGGATGCAGGGACCTTCGTGGAGGTTATACACGGAGATGCTGCTTTGCCTTGCACCAAAATACTAATTTTTGACCCCACAATGGGCCAAATAACCAATCTTTTGTGGCAAAGTATGCCAAGTTTTCCCTACGGACCATAACTGGGAGTTAGTTACCTTGGGAACTAGATTTATCTCTTCCCTCGTACATACTTAATACAGCCCATCACAGGGAGGGCACTTTTAATAACCGATTGATGGAGAATTGCAAGGGATAAATTATGCATCCCCGGCCTGGCAGTGAGTTATGGACTTCTCCGTCCTGCTCCGGCACACGAGGACCCGGCATCGAGATGCTCCCGTGCCCTTTAAAAGTGGAATATCCATTAAAGCTGGCATTTTTGCTGGCAAAAAGGGGTATTTTGGCTTTCCCAGAGCAAATCCCTGCCTCCTTCGAGAGGAGCTAGGCTAGTGTTGGCTCCAAAGTGCAAACAGGCACAAGCAAATGCCGTGAGGATGAGGAGGGTAAGGAAAGTGATATTTATATTTAACATCTATAAAATATACATAGCTCTCTTGCGAGGAATATAAGGAGAGGTCCTCCCCCCGACGCTATAATCTCAGCTAAAAGCTTTCAGTCTGGCTTGGAAATGACATTTTTTAAAATTCATCTGGTTTAAAATATTAATCTCGCATGTTATTAATAACATGGGGAAGAAATATATATTTTAAGTGAAGGTTTTTATCATCTGACTATCACTTTAATTCGCGGTTTGTCCTTTTCAAGAAGACATCCATTCTCCGGACATCGTTAGAAGATGAAAACTTAAATCGCACTCGCTGTTAAATTTTTCATCTGAGCCTGATTCTCTTTTTAACACCCTATTTTTATAAAATAATAATACGTCCAGCTTGGGGGCCCATTAAAAACAAGTATAATACAGATTTTAAATACAATTTCATCTACTTTCATCTTAATTTGCAGCTTGTTCCGAGGTACCCATGTGCCACGAAGCCAGGAAAATTATCGGGGATTTTTGTCACCTCCCCGTGATGCTCAGTCCCTATTGCCATGAGGATGGTGCTGGGCTTTGCGTGAGATGGGACTAAATTGCACTGGATTTGGGGGTTTCCATGGGTTTTTTAAGTGTTTCAAGAGTTGTTCTCTGCTCCCAAGCCTTCCTTTGCCAACCTGTTCATCCAAGTGGTGAACTGGGCTTACTCCTTGCCCTGGGAACTGCTTCTTGTGGTGGCCAGGTACCAGTTTTAATCCCCAACTTGCCACGGTTTTTGAGTATACTACAGGGTAGGAGAATATCCTGACTTGATATTAATTTTTCAGGGAGATGCCTCCTTCCAGCATCCCTCGGATAAAGCTGGTGCAGGGCGGTGCAACTGCGACGGCATTAATGTCTGCTTTCCTGGGATGAGACACATCACCCCTGGAAATTCAGCTGAAGGATCAGGCGAGGGAAATGTTAAACCGAAGAAATAAAATTAAAAAAAAAAATAAAGCGACACTTTCCCCTTGACTTATCTGCCTTGGCAGAAGCCTGGTCCCGCTGTTTGAGAAGCATCTTCCATCTCTCCAGCAATCCCGAGGGTTGTTGCCAGCCTGGGCTGGCATCAGTTTTCCTCTTCCCTCTTCCCAATTTGCTCCCAAAGGTGCCGCCCTCTCTCCCGCGCTCTATTAATCGCCGTTATGGATAACACACACCCCGCTGAACCCGCTCCCACAGATCCATCTGCAAGCGAAGGATGGGCCCTTGCCATGCAAAAGAAACAATAATTTTTAATTAAACTCACAGAAACAAGGTTTTTATCACCGGCATCAGGCAGGCAGAGCCTGGCACTCCCGGGCTCCCTCCTGGCTGCAAACGCCGGCTTTGCCAAAAAAAAAAGCTTTATCGGATACGGGATGCTCGATCGCCCAGGGACGCTGGGGGGGGAAAGTGCTTTCCCTATATACCCACATACCTTCTTCTATATGTCCCTGCTACCCTATGGGCAATGCTCAAGCAACGGCTAAAATATTTGCACGCGTAGGAAATCATAGCGGGAG
>NW_009635300.1:20742-22870 GCF_000690535.1 Cariama cristata
CCGGGCCTTCCCCACCGCTAACACATTGCAGCCCCCCCGTCCCGCCCCACCGCTGCAAATTGGAGGGGAAAAAGAGTTGGAGAAGACGGCAGGGACACAGCTCGGAGGGACATCTGATAGCGTTCCTCACCCAGATGGGCTTGCAGCTTCTTATTTATTGATAAAAGCTCACAAGCAGGCAGGCTTGGGCTTTATTTCCCCCTCCTTCAAAAAAAAAAAAAAAATAATAAAAGAAATCGCATTCAAGGCTGTTTCTTTTTTATTTCCTTCTTCTTTTTTTTTTTTTCCAGCTGCCCCAATTATCCCATTTGTTCAAAGCAAAATCTTGCAATTCGAGGCATTTTATTTATTCTGCCCAAGCCGTGTTTACAACGCCGCATCGGAGCAGTGGGGTTGAGTTAAGCGGTGCTGATGGTTTGGGAGGCGGGGGGGAAGAGCATCTTGTTGGGAAAAAATTAAAAGGAGAAAATTAAAAAGAGCAATTTTTAAAACATAGACATCAAAGGCATCATTTATATTTCAAATCGTGGGGAAATAACTTTATAATGAGGAATCATAATGGGGAAACTGAAGACTCCGGCGTTATTACATCTCCAGCTTCAAAACGCTCCCATTGTTCTGATTGAGAGAGGGGGAAAAAAAAAAACCGAACAAGTCAGTAAATTAGAGGGAAGAGGGAAAAGTAGAATAAGCTTTGGATCATTAAAGAAGCAGCTCCGTGGTGGAAAGGGACCCCCTCAAAAATAGGAATGTTGTGCTCCAAGCCTCCTCCTCCCCTCTACTTTTCGACCTGGGGCTTGTATAATTTTATTTCTTTTATTTTAAGCATGTCCAACCCACTGCACGAGGCAGTGCTGGTCCCCCTGGGATGCTCCTGAGCATCGCCCACAGCCCCCAAACCCAAACCATCTCTTTTTGGGTAGGAAGGAAGGGTTTTAGCCCAGGGATGTTGCCCTACTCATCACAATTCGGGTGTCAGAAAGCACCTTCTGTTATTCTGAGGATTAATTAGTTAACGTCTGTAAAGCATGCTATAACTTGCCAACTAGTATTAATATTGTCCCATTCAAAAGAGCGAGCCTTGCTTCTGATTAATTACTATTATTACAACCGCTTCGGCAGTGGCTGGGGAAAAAAAAAAATTAAAAATCCGAGGGGTTTATTTGGAAATTAAATGCCCAGTTTCCCCTCTGGAGCATTTGGGAAAAAAGGAATCGTGGTATTTGCAACGCCTGAGGAAGCAGCTACGAGAAGATAAGAGCTTGTTGGGAAGAAGGGGCTGCGGAGATGCTGTGCCCAGGGAGGTTTTCCAGCGATGCGGCTTGGCAGGAGGAGCAGGTAACGCGTGCCGAGAGGAACATCACCCAAGGACCCAGGAGCATCCCCCAAATTCCAGGTGACCATCGGTCATCACAACATCATCGTGCGTATGGTCCTGCTGAGCTCTGCTGATTGCTTTTGTCCCGTGGATCAACACCGCGATGACCATGGTGGGAGCTCCAAAGGATCCGATCCAGCGCCAGGACGTAGCAGAGAACGGACAGAGCTCATTTCTCCCTCCATCTATTGCCAAGGCCTAAGGGATTTGGGAACTCAACCTCAATTTAGTCTAATTCCTCTTGTTCTTTTTAATTGGGCTCCTGCATCTAAACCTCTTCGGCAAATCTCAAGCTTTAATCTCCCCACGCCTTGGTTCATCATCTGTTCAATTATTAACATCTCTAATTACTATTAAACACGTCTCTCCTCCCAACACACCAGCTGTCTTCTCGGCTTCGAAGACTGGAGAGGGTGATTTCAAAGAGCCCAGTGCCTTTTTGTAAAGTACCTAGCGCTGGATGCATCCCCAGGGATTTCCGTATCCTTTGGGAGCTGCCAGACCCCAGGCTGGGGCTCAGGGCGGCTTCATCCCACCCGAAGGCAGGTGCCGACGTGGGATGATAAGTGGTTTAAAGAGCTGAAAGGGATGGTAAAGCCAGATGGGCAATTACCAAGCCCTGGAAACGGGAGGGATACAGCTGTGTGCATCACCTCTCGGATGCTCATCCGCATTTAAAGCCACCCTGAGCTTACTATGGGACCTTCCCTTCCCGTGCCTCAGTTTCCCCCCCCCCCCAAAAAAAAAAGG